>NW_006402080.1:4702-6339 GCF_000299155.1 Elephantulus edwardii
TGGTATTCTCTGCTTTCAGCTAAGATCCATCTAACATCAGCTACAATATCCCTGGTACCACGACCCCTTCTAAACCCAGCCTGTAGGAAGCTGCAAATACTCATCCAAGAATGCCTATTTCCTTCTCCTTTGAAGTCACTGGTGGATTTTAGCCCACCTCCATCCCATTGCTGTGGAACCGACTCAAAACTAATCCTCCAAAGTGTATTCAGAGGCTGTAAAATCGCATGGGAGGAAACAATGACTTGATATCTTTGTTCCCCAGAGTAGCTGGTGAATTAGAACCTCCAAAGTTGGGTTAGCCACTCAGTATTTTAAGGGATATGAAGCCAGAGATCCCTGCCTACTGGATAATAAGACAGAATACCATTACCACTAAAGACGATGCTGCAGAATTTGCTTAATCTTTATAGAATGCATTAAAACTACACAACAGTACTTGGTTTTTAAAATTCCTTCCTTATAACAACACTGGGCTTAGAAAAGGCTGTGGTACCCCGGATAGTATAGCTAATGTTAGATGAATCTTGGCTGAAAGCAGAGAGTACTAGACAAATGTCTAGCTGTGATTCATTGACTATGGAAAGGCATTTGATGTGTGGAACATGACAAACTATGCCTGACTCTAAGAATGGGAACCCCAGAATATTTGATTGTGCTTATGTGAAACCTATATTTGGAAGCAGTCTCAGAACAGAGCAAGGAAACTGCATGGTTCAGTATCAGGAAGGATGCACACCAGAGATGTGTCTTATCTCCATACCTTTTCAATCTATGTGTAGAACAGATCATCCATGAGGTTAGGCTCTATGAGGAGGAATGTGGCAGCAGTATTGCAGGAAGACTCATCATCAACTTGCATTATGAAGATGACACAACCCTCCCTTGCTGAAACTGAGGAGGACTTGAAGCACTAGCAGCAGAAGGTCAAGAACTGCAGCCTTCAATATGGATTGAAGCTCAACATCAAGAAAACAAAGATTCTTACCACTGGGTCGATTGTCTGCATCATGATAGATGGTGAAGAGATTGAGACTGTTAACAGCTTTAGTTTGCTTGGCTCTATAATCAACACTCTTGGTAACAGCAGCCAGGAAATTGAGACAAATTGCACTGGGAAATTCTACTGTCAGGAAACTCTCTAGAGTACTGAATAACAATGAAATAATTTTGAAGACTAAGGTGTGCCTGATCCAGGCTATATTGTTGTTGTCATGTGCCCTTGAGTTGCTTGAGACCCATAGGCACCCTATGAGCTCTGAACCCTTCCCTGTCCTGAGCCATTCTCACTAATTCTGACACACCAACCTCCATTACCCCAGTTAACTGTATCAATCCATCTTATCCAGGGTCTTCCTCGCCTGCACAGTCCTTTAGAGCATGTCCTTCTCCAAGGACCTGGCCACTTGTCCAAAGTATGTGAGATGGAGCATCAAAATCCTAGCCTTCAATCCAGGCCATAGTCTTCACAGTTACTTGCTATGCATCAGAAAGCAGGACAGTGACTAGGAATGATAAAGAATTAATGTCTTATGCACACCTATGTTTATTGCAGCTTTGTTCACAATAGCAAGGAGTTGGAAACAACCTAAGTGCCCATCACCAAACGAATGGATAGAGAAGCTGTGGTATATTCA
>NW_006402081.1:0-777 GCF_000299155.1 Elephantulus edwardii
GTTGACTGTGGAGCCAAGCAAACTAAAGCTGTTAACAATCTCAATCTCTTCACCATCCATCCTAATGCTGCCAATTGGCCCAGTGGTGAGAATCTTTGTACTCTTGATATTGAGCCTCGATCCATATAGAAGGCTGCAGTCCTTGACCCTCTGCAGCAAGTGCTTCAGGTCCTCCTCACTTTCAGCAAGCAGTAACATACAGAATCCTAAAATACGCCAGGTGGTATGCTTGGTACCAACAGTAAGATCAGTAGATGTACTGCACTGGGAAAGTCTACAATCAGGGGTAATGACATCACTAAATTGCTGTTATGTAACAGTGAATAGCCTGCAACTCTTAGCAACCCTATGTACAAGAGCTCTGAAGCCTGCTCTAAGCCAATCTCACTAACTCTGACATACCTTTGCCCCTGTTACCATGTCAATCCATCTCATCTTGCGTCTTCCTCTCCTGCGTTGTCCCACCATGCTCCGAGCATGATGTCCAAGGACTGGTCCCTCCTGGTTACGTGCCCAAAGTATGTGACATGGAGCTTCAACTTCCTTGCCTCCAGGGAGAAACTTGGTTTCACCCTAAGACAGATCTGTTTGTTTTCTTGGTGGTCCATGGTATGTTCAAGATTCTTCTCCAGTATCACAACTCAAAAGGATCTAGTCCACAAGAGTCCACAATTAAGTTTGCATAGTGGAATGTACTTGGGGCGGCAGGAGGGGTGTGGGGGGATTGTGTCCCAGGGAGGGAGTGTTTCTTTTACTTTTGAAAGAGAGGAGTAAACT
>NW_006402081.1:952-6330 GCF_000299155.1 Elephantulus edwardii
GCTCATTAAAATGATTTTAAAAAAATATGAACTGCAAAAAAAATAAAAACAATGTAATTTATCATCAAAATGATGATACAAAAAAAAAAGGATCTAGTCTTCTGTCATTCTTAGTCATTAACCACCTCTCTCATGCATAACTAGTAATTGTGAAGACCATGGCCTAGATCAGGTGTACCACTGTCCCTATACTAACATCATTAGTCTTTAGCATTTTGGAGATATCGCTGACAGCAGATTTTCCCAATGCAATTTGTCTTTTAATTTCCTGATTAATGTGCCAAAGGTGGTGACTGTGGAGCTGAGCAAACTGAAGCTGTGAACAAACTCAATCTCTTCACTATTTATCATGGTGCTGCCAAGTGGTCCAGTGGTTGAGAATCTAAAGTCCTTGACCTTCTGCAGTCACCAAATTACTGACATTAATGTCAGTTTGAGGACAAAGTTGCATCTTACTCAGACCATGGTCTTTTCAGTCATTTGCTATGCCTCTGGGCGCTGTATAATGAATAAGGATGATAGAAGAATTGCTGCCTTTGAAATGTGGTATTGCAGAAGAGTAATGAAGAGCCCATGGACTGCCAAAAGGACAAACAAATGATCAAGAAGTTGTAGTAACTGAAGGAAGAAGTCCAAGATGTACGAAGGTACTAGCAAATATAAAGTTCCAGGAACTGATGAATACCAACAGAAGTGTTTCAAACAGATACAGCTCTGAATGTCTCAAGAAATGTGGAAAATAGGTACCTAGTCAACAGACTTGAAGAGGTTCATATATGTTCTTCCAACTGAATACAGAAATTATAAAGTACAACCTTGCCAAATTATCGAAGAGTAATGATGTCAGTTTGAGGTCTAAAGTGCATCTGATTCAGGCCCTGGTCTTTCCAATCACATTCTACGCATCTGAGAGCTGGACAATGAATAGGGATGACAGATGAATTTATGCCTTTGAGCTGTGGTGCTGGAGAAGAGCACTGACAATCCCATGGATGGTAAAAGAAAAAACAAATATGTCTTGAGAGAGGGTGCAGCCAAAGTACACTTTGGAGGCAAGGATGATGAGGCTTCACCTCACATACTTCAGGCATGTTGCTAGGAGGGACTACTCTTTGGAGAGGGCCATGATGTTCGGAAATGTGAAGGGTTGGTGAAGGAGAAGAACCACCTCAACGAGGTGGACTGACACAGTGACTGCCACTATGGACTCTACTGTGTCAGAAAGTATGAAGACGGCACAGGATAAGACAGGCTTCTGCTATTTACAGGGTCTCTATGAATTGTATTCGGCTCAACAGAACCTAACAGCAACATCACTGACACCATATGCAAGTAAAATTTTTGCTGAAAATTACCAAAAAACCAGCTGGAACTGGCGGGAAAGGGGCTGCCAGAAATTCAAGCTCAATTCAGAATAAGCAGTTTAACAAGGGACATCACTATTGATGTCTGACAGATCTTGGCTGAAAGCTGAGAATACCATAAAAGTATTTACTTGTATTTTATTAACTATGCAAAGGTACTCAATTGTATGGCCCATAATAAATTATGATTAACACTGAGAAGAATGGGAGTTCCAGGACTTAAATGTGTTCATGTAGAACCTGTATTTAAAACCAATAAGCCGTCTTTCAAACACAACAAAGTGATGTGGGATGGTTATAAATTAGGAATGATGTGCATTAGATTTGGATCCTTTCACCATAACTATTCAAAATGTAAGGTGAGCACTATATGAAGAAGAACGTGGAATCAGGATTGGAGGAAAACTCATCAACAACTTGTGATAGGAAGATGACACAATCTTTACAGAAAATTAAGAAGACATGAACTTATTGATGAAGCACAAAGACTTGACTATAGCTTAGACATCAACATAAAGAAAACAAAAAAGTCCTCACAACTGGACCATTACATCATGAAAAAAGGAGAAGAGGCTTAGGAAGTAAAAGATTTAATTTTATTTTGATCTATACTCAGGGAAGCAGCATTGAACAAATCAAACAATATACTGCAATGGGCATATCTGTTGCCAAGGATCTCTTTAAAGTACTAAAGAGCAAGGATGCTAATTTATAGAGTAGGGTACACCTGAAACAAGACATGGTGTACTCAATTATTTCATATGCATGTGGAAGGTAGACAGGGATAAGGAAATATAAAGAAGTGTTGGCTGCCAAAAGAATAAACAATCTATCATGAAAGAAGTTCTGCCAGAGTGTTCCTTAGAAGCAAGGATGGGGGGTGAGGGGCAAACAAACAACAACTAAACCCAAACAAAAAATACCAAGGATAGTGAGACACTTCACCACATACTTTGGGCATATTATCAGAAAAGGCCAGTTTCTGTAGAAGGACATCAAATTTGGAGAAGTAGAGTCAGTGAAAAACAAAACGAATGACAGAAACACAAAGTAGGAGCCTCAGGATACAGGCTTTGAGAATGCAATAATTTCTGTCATAGCTTATATAGCACTACCAAAACAGAAATAGACAAGTGGGTGCCTAAAATGAAAAGATACTTATTTTCTCACAGTTAAAATCCATCCACTGACATAAAGCAGATTAATAACACTTTCTAGCTGATTGCAAGGCTTTTCCTTCTTTAAAGGAAACTGCCCATCTTTCTCTTGAAGAGTGTCTTGAAGATTCAAAAGGCTGACCGTTAATTTTTGTTATTATGTGCCATTGAGTTGGAACCAACTTATAGCTTAACAATAACAGGTTTTCAAAGGTGATAAATCACATTAGAGATTGTCCATCTTTCTCTTGCAGAGCAACTGGTGGACTGTGTGTCTTTAGGATGGAGTGCAAATACTCGTTCCATACTGTCCATACCAATCAAGGCTCCTTTATTCAGTTTCACTTGCTGCCATCGAGTTGATTCTGATTAAGAGCAAGTCTCCTGAGGAGCCTGGTAGATTCAAATGGCTGATTTTTCTAGTGGTAGCCCAACATATAAACCACTGAACCACCAGTTTCAATGGGGTTTATAAAGCTGTAGATCTTTATGGAAGAGACTGCTCATCTTTCTCCCATGGAGCAGCTGGTGAATTTGATCTGCCAATCTTTTGGCTATAAAAGCACAGTATGTCTTGAAAACTTGACATAAGGTTGTTATGAGTCAGAATTAACACAAACGTTAAGGGTTTTATTTTAATAAATGTAAAGATTACTGATATTGTAAATGTTTTATCACATATATTTATAACACAAATCAGAAACAGGCACAAAAGGGGGGCGGGGGGAGAAAAAGAAAACTGGACCTGCAAACTGTCAAAGGAGTTTTAAGTGTATAAATCAAGAAAAAAAAATGAGTCTTGTCAATTACCTACAGCAACGATGGACTAATATTTATTCTCCAATGTGTACTTCTACCTCTTTTTACATCTCCTTATTTCCTTCCCTTTACAATTTATGTCCTAGATAGCCTAGACAGTCCTTGACAGATGACTAAGGGTGACAGAAGGTTGGAGAAGAGTGCTGAAGATCCACTAAGTGCCAAGAGGACAAACAGATATGTCTTGGAGAAGGGGCAGCCAGAGAGTTCCTTGTAAGCAAAGATGATGAAGCTTTATCTCACATACTTTGGGCATGTTGCTAGGAGAGGTTATTCTCTGGAGACGGATATTTCACTTGGACAGGTAGGGGGCGGCAAAAGAGAGGAAGATCCTCAACCAGTTTACACAGTGACTGTGGCAATGGGCTTGAGTGTGCAGAGATTATGATGATAGATTCTGATGAGGATAGGACAGTGTTCATATCAGTTGATCATTTGGGTTGCTATGAGTTTTACGCGACTTGACAGCACCTAATAAAAACAAGACAGCCTTGAGGTGGTGACTGTGGAGTATACCATCAATTACTCATATGTAAGTTCAAATTGATACTACAGAAAATGAGAACAAGTCCATAAGGACCAAAATATGATCTTGAGTCTATGTCACCTAAATATAAATGCCATCTTAATAGGCCTGAAGCGCTGAAAAAGAGGATGAGATGAATTTTTGAAGGATATCATCCATGTAGAGAGGAAAAAGTCACTACAAAGACAGAACAAAGATAAAAACAAAATGGATGTCAGAAGAGACTGAAAATTGTACTAGTGTGTCAAGAAACCAAAGGGTAGAGATGCTGAAGTAAAACAGCTGAACAGAAGATTTCAAATGGCAGCTTGAGAAGACAAAACAAAGAATTATAATGAATGTGTAGAAACGTAGAATTGGAGAATATAAACAGAAGAATTCTCTCAGTATTTTTCAAGCTGAAAGAACTGGAAAACAAATTTAAGCCTGACGTTGCACTATTAAGAGGTGTATGGGCACAACAATGAATGAATGAAAACCCAAAATCCCTGTAAATGTTCATGAAAACTAATAAAATTTAATATAAATTAAAAAAAAAGAGGTGTATGGGCAAAATCTTGAATGATCCAGGAAGCATCAAAAGATGAAAAGAAGACACAGAATCACTGTACAAAAGAGAACTGGACAACACAGAAATATTTTAGGAAATAACATACGATCAAGAGCTAATGGTAATAAAGGAAGACGTTCAAGCTGCACTGAAGGCACTGGCAAAAAAATAAGGCCTCAGGCATCAATAGGATACCAATTGTTTCAACCAATGGATGGAGCTCTGGATATGCTCAGCAAGTTCATGCCAGGAAATCTGGAGGACAGCTGCTTGAACGATTGACTGGAAGAGACCCCTATTTATTCCTATTCCCAAGAAAGGTGATCCAACAGAATGTGAAAAGTTTCAAACAATATAACATGCAAGCAAAATACTGAAGAAAATAATTCAAAAACAGCTACCACTGTACATAGTAGTTTAAGCTGGGCTAAGCAGAGGCTGTGGCATGACAGGTATACATGCTGATGACAGATCCTGGCTGAAAGCAAATAATACCAGAAGAATGTCTACTTATGCTTTATTTACTATGCAAAGGCATTTGACTGTGTGGGTCATAACAAATTATGGCTAACATTGAAAAGAACAGAAATCACAGAACACTTAATTGTGCTTATGTTAAACATATACCCAGATCAAGAGGTTCTCCTGTGAATATAGCAAGGGAATACTCCATGGTTTAAAATTAAGAAAATTGTGTGTCAGGACTGTATCCTCTCTCCACACCTAGTAAATCTGTATGCTGAGTAAATTACTCAAGAAGCTAGACTCTATGAGAAAGAATATGGCATCAGGATTGGAGGAAGACTTATCAATAACCTGTTATGGAGATGACACAAACTTGCTTGCTGAGATCAAAGAATATAGCCTTCACTATGGATTCCATATCAACATCAAGAAAACAAAAATTCTCACTAGTGGGCCATGACAGCTGGACTGAGACTGACAGCAACTTCACCTTACTT
>NW_006402082.1:0-4237 GCF_000299155.1 Elephantulus edwardii
GACGGCACATAACAACAACAACAACATTACTTTCTATTAAGAATTCTCCAATGTCAGCCATAGTGTCCTCTGGAACAAAGTGGTTTGCTGATGCCATTCTGCCCGCTCTGAATTTGGTGATGAAGAGAGAATCTCAATGATTAACAGTAGCTTCTTCTCTAGTACTTCATAATAATTTCTGATGATACAAAACAGATATTGATCCATGTGTGTCAGGCTCTCTTCATTTGCTATTGAAGTAATCACATAAATATATCACAGGCTGACTGTTACACAATATCACATGTTCCAGAAAAGAAAGAGTTAATTACCAACAAAAATGAACTTAAAATATTTGCAATTTCTGATTTAAAAACAACCATTCACTGTGGCTTCATAATCTTCTGCAAGTTTGTCAGAGTAGAACTGGACTCCATAAGGTTTTCAATTGATCTTTTTTTAGAAATAGATCACCAGGTGTTTCTTCAGAGGCACTTTTGGGTTGACATGAAATTCTAACATTTTACTTAACGGCTAAATGACTTAACTGTTTACACTATCCAAGGATTCTTTCTTGATCAAAATCCATTCTTTTTAGACTGTGGCACAAACCAGAAATGTTTTGCCCTTTATAGTACACATATAGGTATTTGGTCCATGATGTTGTTTCAATGCATGAAAGAAAATCATACATTGTTATTTGTGAAAATGTACTGAACAAACAGCTTTAGAGAAGGAAACTGTGTATTTCTAATTCACTTCTTTTAATTGTGTTTTACTAGTGGAATCTTTAAGCGCTTTACATTTTAATATAATATCACATGACACATCTGCCCTAAAAATGAAGCGAGGTCTTGGCAATTCTGCACCTTTGGGTCTTAAGAGAATTACCACAGGTTAATATTATCATCAAGACTGCAATTCTTTAAACTTTACTTTTTAAAAATTCAAATAGTTCACAGGAGCAGTGACAGATATTGACATTTGGCACTTTCCCTGGAGGCATCAAACAACAGTTTGAGTATAATAGCCTAAGGCAAAGCTGCTGGACCAGGAATATATGAGACCAGCTTCAATTGGCCAGCAAGCAAATGTTTAGAATATGTGTAATGGCAAGTCTCTGTAGAAGAATTATACTAAGAAAATTTCATACCTATTTTTATAAGGTTATAAAAAATTCATTTAATTCAGTAAGAAGGTATGATGATTATATCATACAGTTGGTTCCAAACTATTTGAGTATATTGAGAATTTAAATCTACTATCAAATTATTCTTAAAATTTGTGTTGAGTCATTCTTAGAATGTTTCAAGAGTCCACATTAATGTTAATGTTACTGTTGTTGTTGTTGTTATGTTCTGTTAACTCACCTGTGACCCATAGCGACCTTTTGTATAGCAGCTCTGAACCCTGCCCTGTTCTGAGCCAGTCTCACTACTTCAACACACCAAGCCCTATTGCCCCAGTCACTGTATCAATCCATCTAATCTAGGGCCTTCCCCTCCTGTGTTGTTCCTCCACTCTTTCAAGCATGATGTCCTTTTCCAAGGACCAGTCTCTTCTGGCCATGTGCCCAAAGTATGTGAGATGGAGCTTCAAAATCCAAGCCTCCAAGGAGACTTGGTTTCACCTTCTCCAAGACAACTTATTTGTTTTCTTGGAGGTTTATTGTATGTTCAAGACTCTTATCCAGCATCACAATTCAAAGGCATTGGTTCTTCTTCTGTCATCCTTTGTCATTGTCCAGCTCTCAGATGCATAGCAAGTAATTGTGAAGACCACGGGCCGTGGAGACACCTTAGTCTCTAGACTGACATTATTGCTTTTCAGAACTCTGGAGAGGTCCCTGACAGCAGATTTTTCTAGTTTAATTAATCTTTTCATTTCCTGAATGTTGGTGCCAAGAGTGTTGATTGTCGAGCCAAGCAAGCTGTAATTATTAACAACCTCAATCTCTTCTTCATCTATCATAGTGCTTCCAAATTAGCTCAGTGGTGAGAATCTTTGTCTTCTTGATCTTAAGCTTCAATCCATATTGAAGACTACAGTCCTTGACCTTCAGCAGCAAGTGCTTCAGGTCTTCTTCTGTTTAGAGTGTCTCTTAATTTTCTATTCCACTATGCAAACTTTTAATATTTCCCTAGAAGGCTGAGGTTGAAATTATTTATTTATTTGTTTATTTACTTTTTAACTTAACAAATTCTGTGGTGCTTGACTGTGAGGATCAAAATAAATAATGGATAACATTGAGAAGAAGAAGAATCATAAAATGATAGTGCCCATAAAACAACAACAATACACACAAAAAACAAACAAAAACCTACCCTATACATAGACCAAGAAGTCATTGTCTAAACAGAACAAGGAAATACTACATGCTTTAAAATTTAGAAAGGTATATATCAGCTTTTTATTTTATTTCTTCATCCATGTTCAAGTCCCTGAGCAAGTAATTAAACAGATCTAGGCTAAACAAAGGAAATGATACCAGAATTGAAGGAAAACTTATCAATGACTTGTGTTATACAAATGACACAACCTTGAATGCAGAAACTGAAGAAGACATACCATTTACTGAAGAAGATCACAGACTATGGTCTTCAAAGCCACCAGTTGCTTTGAAGGAGAAGGATGGACAATCTTCTCCCAGGCCTTTAACTGCCTCTGAAAACACACTGACGGGTCACTGAGAATCCATTCTGACGCTATGGTATACAACAGCAACAACAACATCGATATAGCTCAAAATAAAAACAAATTAGAAGAAGAAGAAGAAGAAGAAAACACACTTAAGCCATTTTAAGCTTTATAATCAACATCAGTGGTAGCAATAGCCAAGAAATTGAAAGATATTTTGCAAATTTGTTGTGTCAAGGACTTCTTTAAACTGCTAACTTAACTCACTGCCTTTGAGTCAGAACCAGTTCACAGTTGACCTTCGTCCAGTGGATTTTCAGGTTGTAAATTGCACAGGAAGCGATTTCCCACCTATTTCTCATGGAGCCACTGAAGGATTCAAACCATCAGAGTGATACCACATTTGATTGAGCAACAAAACTCCCAAAGTACTACTCCACCTTCCTTAAAATGATAAAGAGAAAGAAAATCAGTATAAAGACCAAAAGGCTCTTCTCTCAGGCCATGATATTTTAAATTGCTTTGTATGCATATAATATTTGGAAAATTAATAAGAAAGACTGAAGGAGAATAAATACATAGAAGAACTGAAACATAGTGATGTTGAAGAGTGTTGAATCTACGACAGATTGCCAAAAGAACAAACACATCGGTCTTAGAGAAAGTACAAGCAGAGTCCTCCTTCTGGGCAAGGCTGGTGAAACTTAGTCTCACAGACTTTGGGCATGATTTTAGAAGAGTAGAGTCCTTGGAAACATGCATGATTTGGGGGAAGATAGAAGGCACTGAAGAAGAGGAACATCCTCAATGAGATCAATATACACAGAGATTGCAAAAATGGACATGAACATGGAACATGAGCATGAGGACAGTGCAGGATAGGGCAAGGTTCAGATCTATTGTTCCAGGGCTATTGTGAGTCACTGGATGTCACCTGTTGTTGTTGTTATGTGCCGTCCAGTCACTTGCGACTCATAGCGACCCTATGTACAACAGCCCTAAACCCTGCTCTGTCCTCTGCCAATTGCACTGTCTCCAACACACCCATCCCAATTAACCCAGTCACCAAATCAATCCACCTCATAGAGGGTCTTCCCCTCCTGCGCCTGCCCTCCACCCTCCCAAGCATGATGTCCTTCTCCAAGGACTGGTCTCTCCTTACAACATGACCAAAGTATGCCAGGTGAAGCCTCAGAATCCTTGTCTCCAAGGAGCTGCCTGGTTTAACCCTCTCCAGGATGAATCCGTTTGTTTTCCTAGGAGTCCATGGTACCTTCAATACTTTTCTCCAGCACCACAGCTCCAAGGCATCAATTCTTCTAGCCTCCTTAGTCATCCAATACTGATGCATGACAAGTGATTGCAAAGACCATGACCTGTATCAGACACATCTTAGTCTCCAGAGAAACACCATAGCTCTTTAGTACTTTGTGGAGGTCCCGAATAGTAGACTTTCCCATTGCAATACATCGTTTAATTTCCTGGCTGCTGTTGCCAAGGGTGGTGACTGTGGAGCCAAGCAAACTAAGCTGTGAACAATCTCAATCTCTTCACCATCCATCCTGATGCTGCCAATTGGTCCAGTGGTGAGAATCTTTGTCTTCTTGACATTGAGCCTCAA
>NW_006402082.1:6492-14455 GCF_000299155.1 Elephantulus edwardii
TTTTTGGATGTCACCTAGCATCAATAAATCCATGCTTTCTAGCAAGTAACTTAAACTTCCTGATTTCATTGCCTCCAGAAAAAAAGTAAGGATTAATGGTGTCCTAAGCATGAGATTTTTTTTTTCTTAACAGTCTAAGAAAACAAAGAAACCATAGATGGTTTTGTTATTGTTATGTGCCATTGAGAACCAACTTACTGCTGACCCTCCAATAGGATTTCAGAGGCTGTAAATTATATGAGATGAGATGTCCATTTTTCTCCTGTGAAGCAGCTGGTGCCTTCGAACCTCCTGTTTTTGGATTAGCAGTCCACCTCCTTATCCACCAGGACACTAGAACTCCCCCTACATAGTGTAGTAGCTAATATAAACTGTGTTAAATAAATTTAATCATTATTCTGAGAACATGACTGCCTAAAGGGAATTGTGGAAAACACAACTGGCAATTATCTTTCTCAATGAATAGTTGCTTATGCAATAAAATTCCTTTGGTTAAAGGAAATGTCTCTCATTAACATTTAGACACAAGTAGGGAAATGAAATTTCAGCTATTATCAGTAATGCATATCCTTAGGATAAATGTTCTTATCACATAATTTTTGATGGGAGATTGAGCTAAAAACAGATTAAAGGGGAAAAATGGTCTTCAAACTATATCAATAGGAAGAGAGAAGATGCTTAATAAGGAATTCAACACATATAAAATAAATAGATTTGTTTTCATTATTTATTCAATACATATTTATTGAACACTTACTTCATCCTAAGTATTAGACAAAATATGAAGGAAAAAGCAATAAACATTTCACAGTGATTCTCTGGCCTTGTGGAGTTTATCTTCCAGTTAAGACCTTTTTTAGCAAATTCTGTGTACAGTTGAATGGAAACAATTATCTTCTATTGAAGGTATGAACTGTGCATGTTTTGAAGTTGTCAAAGACTCTTGACCTTAAGATTTTATTCTTCAAAAATAACGGAATTAGTAAAATGTGCATGAAGAGCTAAGGCGGGGAGGGAGCAGCAGAAGGGTGAAGTTGGGCGGGGGTGGGATTAATCATAGGGTCACACAATTGGATGAGTGGAGGGAGGAGTGGGTTAAGAAAACGAGAAAGATCTGGTGTGAAAAATAATGTATACAAACTTTGTCAGTAAACCAGTGTAAAATAAAAATTTTATAAAAAGTAATTCAACTGCCAAGAAAACAGACAGATTAATCCTGGAGCGGCTGCTCCTTGGAGGCAAGGATTCGGGAGCTTCGTCTGACATACTTTGGACATGTTGTAAGGAGAGACAGGTCCTTGGAGAGGGACATCATGCGTGGGAGGGTGGAGGGACAGCGCAAGAGTGGAAGACCCTGGATGAAATGGAATGTTTCAATGACTGGGGTAATCGGGATGGGTCTGTCAGAAGCAGTGCGATTAGCACAGGATAGAGCAGGGTTTAGGGCTGTTGTACACAGGGTCGCTATGAATTGCAAGCAACTCTATGGCACATAACAACATAACAACAATTCAACTAATGTTCTATAGGTTTACCCACTAGACCAAGGAGTAGTTTCTCTATTTCTTACTTTACATATTTAAATGGATTCCATCTTCATATCTGACTTGTCAGTCTATTGTGCAGTGGTAGATGGAGTGTTAATACGAGGCTATGTTACTAGTGTTTAAAATACAATCAGGTCATTTATAATGGACAGATTTCAGAAGAGCTTTCAGCCAAAAACAGCTTAGAAAGAAAGGCTTGGTAAGCTATTTCAGGGAAAAAAATGGCTAAGTGAAAACTTTATGAAAAGCATAGAAATACTGTTTCATATAGTAGTTGAAGATAAGCCTCTCAGGACCCAGGAAGTCACTTAAAACACAAGTGGAACAGAGCCTCCTCCACAAAGTAGAATTGTCATGAACAACAAAGAGGAGCCGTTTTAGAAAGTTTTGTTTGTTGATGAAGCATGATTCAAAATAAGAAGAAAGAGCTGAAAATATCCAATAATAGTCCAAACCTGTCATGTCTGAAATATGAAAATGAGAAATTACAAAAAATAAAATGGAACACTTGAAGGTCAATCCTAGACCTTAGTGATCTGAAATGAATGACTATTGTCTATTTTGAATAAATAAATCACATGATCTTCTGTGGACAAAAATGACAAACACACAAAACATCATGTTCATAATGTTGTTGTTGTTGATTTCCTTCGAATCAAGCACAACTCATATTCACCTTATGAACAAAAGGCCAGGACCTCCTCTACAAATTGAAATTTATCAAAGTTCATAGAGTTTCCGGAGGCAAGTTGTTTAGGAAGTGCATGCCACTCCTGTTTCCAAACCCTTCATAGTATGTTCGTGTTGTTATGTGCCATTGAGTTGCACGAGATGTATAGCGACCCTATGTACAACAGCTCTGAACCCTTCCCTGTCCTGAGCTAGTCTCAATAATTCCAACATACCAACCCCCATCACCCCAGTTACTGTATCAATCCATCTTATCTGTGTTCTTCCTCTCCTGCCACTGTCCCTCCACCCTTCTGTGCATGATATTTTTCTCCAAGGACTGATCTCTCCTGGCCACGTGCCCAAAGTAAGTAAGGCAGAGTTTCAAAATCCTATCCTCCAAGTGGAGATTGGTTTCTCCCTCTTCAAGACTGACCAGTTTGTCGGCATTCTATAATATGTTCAATAGTCTTCTCTAGCACCACAACTTGAAGGCATCTATTCTTCTGTCATCCTTAATATAAAAGAATATTTGAAGCTGTAATTGAGATTTTTTTTCAATATGTTTACAAGGTAGACTTTATTCATATTTATGCATCATTCCTTTATGCCAGCAATGATGGCATTGAAACTTTTTACCAACTTCTGAAGTGTAAAATGCATCAAATATAAAAATCAAGGTGCATTTAAAATTACTGAGTATTTGAATGTGAAAATTGATGACGAAAGAGAAGAAGCAGAAAAACACAGTATTGGTGAAAAGTATAAAGCCAGAGATTTTATGATAGAATGTTGTGAAACAGGCAAAGTATTTATTGTGATTTTTTAAAAATATAGTCAATGCCAATGCCTCACCGAATGCAAATTGACTATATCTTTGGAAAAAGATAATAGAGAGAGAGCTCAATATCTCTAGTAACCATAAGATCAGGTGCCAAATGCAGAACAGACCATCAACTGTTCATATGTAAGTTCAAGCTGAAATTTAATAAAATGAAAATAATTCCACAGAGTCAAATCATGATCACGAGTATATACCACCTGAATTTAGAGGCCATTACAAGTACAGAATTGATTCATTGAACTACAAATTACTGAAGACCAGATGAGTTGTACCATGACATCAAGGAAATCACATGTGAAGAAAACAGAAGTCATTAAAAAGATAGTAAAGAAAGAAAGGAAATAGTAAAATGAATGTCAAGAAAAAACCTTACAAGGTTTGCACTTGAATGTGAAATAGGTAAAGCTAATGGGAGAAATAACAGCATGAAAACTGAAGAGAAGATTTGAAATGTGGTTCAAGACATCAAACAAAATATTTTAATGAACAGTATCTCATTGATGTCCAGTCAGGACCAGCTCATAACAGACCCTTTAGTCTCTTTTTTCAGAAGCTTGCCAATCCTGCAGGAAGAGATAATTCAGCAAATCCAGTTCACACTTGATTTGAACTGCTTCTTTTGGTATGGCAGCACAATTCTATTCGATTAGGTGACCAGAGATTCCAATTTAATGAAATGCTTCAAGAAAGAGAGTTGTGTGGTATGTGTTTGTTTTTTTGCTTTGTTTTTTTTTTTAAAATAAAAAAAAAAAAAAACACAAAACAAAGAACAAAAAGAGAGAATAAGCTTGGCATTTTCAAGTTCAAAACACAGTGGAAAGAAAAGCAAGCCTGCTCAAGCTGTGACGTGGATATTTTAATGAGAGAAAACAAAACAAAAACCCTGGTAATATTGTTTTTGATGGAAAAGGAATACTACTCAGCTGGGTAAAAGGTCAATAAAAACACCAACATAATTAAATTAAATGAAGTGGTAAAACAACGTCATCAAAATCTCTTCTGATATTAATAATAAGTGAAGAATGTTTTCTGTTTGATTGATTAGAAAAACAACTAAGAGGTAGACTGGTGCTGTGGAACATGTTGCTGTTAGGGGCCATTCAGTTCAGTACGTCTCACAGCAGCCTAAGAACAAAAGCCCTATCGTACGTATCGTGTGCTATCCTTCTTACCCCCAAAATGCTATTGAATATAGTCCTGATAAAACAGCACATAACACGATATTAATGAAGAATACAAAATTTTGATGAAGTAAGATATTGCATCATCCTTACGATGTCTTTTCACTGTATCTAAGAAGTACTGGAGAAAAATCCAAGTAACTTTCAAGTAACTTCTGGGACTGTTGAAAAACATTCTATGATGAATATTAATAAGTGTGTGTATAAAATTTTCCTCCAGAAACACTCCCAGCAATTTTATTTTATTTTGTTACATAATTTAGAATATTGAATGTGGAGCTTGTGACTTGTATTTACTACTTCTAAGCTGGTGTTTCAAAATTGTTCCGACAACTAACATTTCTCTATCTTCTGATGAGACAATGCCACCAGAGATCTATCAAAAAAGAAAGGGGAAACAACCATTTAAAAGCAACAGAACTTCCCAAACCAAAAACCAATATGCTGAAAGCATTCCTTTGATTTTTATAAAGAAAAAACACAGGATAGAATATCACTTTCTCTTTGTGATCTGTTTTGTTAAATTTGACTTGATAACTAATTCTACTTCCTGCCACGTACTTGGTTTTAACCTTTGACTTGATTCTCTCTGAGTTCATAATTTAATTACAAAGCATAGACACCTCTGGGCTTCATCCCCAGCCTCTTCTTTTCCCACTTCACCTGACCTCCCCAGCATATCCAGAGCTCTGCAAGAGAATGTCTTGATCTTTATTTTGGAGGGATTAGTAACAGAACTCCAACACCTATGGATTCAGCATCTCTTCAATTAAGCAGCCAATCTGGTTCTTAGTACTACTACCTCATTTCTAATTCCTTTGCTTTTAGACACTGTTCAGTTGAATCCATTTCTTTACTAATTTTCTGTGACTGGGTCTTCACTTCAAATGTTCTCACATGCTATTAAATAAAACAATGTCCCCAAACTCTGTTTATTCCTGTAACATTGTCATGATGTTTCACCATTCAAATGAACTTGTTTTCTTATTTACATTTATATTATAATTATATATTTTCTATCTCTTATATATATGGAGAGAAAGGGCTGGGAAAAATGGTGTGTTTTGTTTGTTTTTTTTTTTCAAGAAAGCTAAACAGAATTAAATAAATGAAGTGTAAAAATGTTATCAAAATCTCTTCTGATTTTGGTAATATGTGAAGACTGTTCTCTGTTTAATTGGTAGTAAAGTAAGACAAGGTTATCGTCGTGGCTAAGTGCTATTGAGTCAAGTACAAATCGTAGCAACCCTGTGAGCAATCAATACTAAATTTGCCCCATCATGTGTCATTGTCATCATCTCTGAAACACTGGAATCCATTGCTGAGGTCACAGTGTCAGTCTGTCTCACTGAATGTCCTCCACTCTGGGATGATGTCCCTTCCCAAGGAATAGCCTTGTCTAGTCACATGTTCAAAGTATGAAAGATGGAGTTTCATCATTCTTGCTTCCAACAAACTCTGCCCACCCCTTATCCATTAAATCTCTGTTCTTAATGTCATTGATCATGTTGTTTCTGTTATTAGGCACAATCTAGTTCAGTATGACTCAAAGCAACCTTAGGAACCATAGATCTGAACCCTGTCCTATCTTGTGCCATCTTCATGATATTGAACATAGTGATAATAAACAGGGGCTCTTTTCTTTCTGTAATTAGAATGATTGACTGAAAGATAAATGATGATGGATTAAGGTGGAAAATTGTGACATTGCTAAATTCCCCTACACTTAGATTTCCAATAGAGTTTTATATACCAACAATAAACATTAAACACTAAAATTACTGCTAGCAAGTAAATAAAGATGCAGTACTGAATGCAGTTAAGTTCTAAATAATGACAGGGGCAAAGCAGATTCACACGATGAGGGGGCATAAGGAGAATAGATGTAGAAGGGTGTAACTCCTAACTCTAACCCCAATCTCTGGAAGCCATACTGATGTGAACATATTAAACGTGGAACGAGTTGTTCTCTATGCAGCATGCAATGAGCAATGATTTTGTAAATTACTATCTGACATGGGAGGGACCGGAGAGAATTATGCTAAGTGAACTCAGTCTTATAAAGACAAATATTGCATAGGACAATTATTGTAGAACATGTATAAAGATCCAAGGGGTGGCTGAGAGCTTAAACGTAGGAGTGCACAATTTGATGGGTGGAGAGAGGGATCAGTAAAGAAAAAGGGAAAGGGCCAGTGTGAAAATCAATGTTGTAAACATTGTATATAAACCAATATAAAAAGAAAAATTTTTTAAAAAGTTACAAAACCTAAAAAGAAAGTTGTTCTATTTTTAAGGATTAAAGGAACTGTAGCTTGTGACTATAAACTAAACTGACTGCCCTGCACTTTGATTCCAAATCAAAGTAGTCCTTCATTAAGCTTCCAATGTTATAGATATGCACTGAAAGACAAAGCCCATCTGCGCTGTTTCTCCCCTTCAGAGCATTAGATAGATTTGAACCACCAGACTTGATTATCAGTCCAATTCATTGTGACACCAATCATAGCTCCTTAATTTATGACTGTGTACTACATACTCTTATGTATAGTGTCTAGTACATGCTTCAGCACCTCTTCTTTTTTAAATGATATTAGATAAAACACAAAATATAAATTATTAAGATAAGTCCTAGTTTAAGGAAGGTTATATACTGACCATTTCTGTGATTAATTGAAAAGGCTTTATGCTGCAAAATGCTTGCCTATGTGGTCCTGAAGTTCATTTTAATTTATATACCCTAAACCACGCTCAGTTTCAGTTACAAAATCCTCTAATAAAAAGAGTTGCCAGAACTTCACACCACTGAAGGAAGTCTTTCCAAGCTGAAATTTTACAAAGCACATCTTATAGGTGATGATATATTAAATAAAAGGTTACTTTAATAATAATTTTTTTTGCCAGCACAGCTTCAATGCCATATAAATGTTTCCTATTCAATTACCTCCTCACATTTTTCATCTTCACTGATTTTGCAATGATCAGAATATTTCCCTTACAGCCCACTACATTAATCCATCAAAGTACTTTTTTCATTAGGTGATGAAGTTTCCCACCCAGAATATTACCAGGGAGGATGAGGAGATTTCTTATTGTTCTGCCTCTATAATGCTATATGCAAGGATATTTTTATTCCCCTAAACTCCTATTACCCAGGAAGCATAAGAGTTCACTATGCAGAAGGAAATTTGGAAACCAACCAACATCAGACACCTTGAATCTTTCAAAGAATTCTTCTCTGCCTACCCACAGTCCCTTGCAAATTTACTTATCTTTCTGCTGATAAATTACTGAATGCATTTTGTCCCTGTTTGTTCATGTAATAATTTAAAAATAGAAAATAAAAAGTTTTTCATTGTAGCAGGCATCAGAGCATCAAGTGAAGAACACATCAAAAGCTTCTCCAAGGGGTTGATGGCTGAAAGGACAAAGAAATTAAAATCTTCCAAGAATAAGCTGTTCAATAAGACATCTCTCATTAAAGTTCAGACTAGAAACTTCATCCCAATAGTTGTTGTTGTTTGTTGTTATGTGCCTTTGAGTCGTTTCCGACTCATAGCGACCCTATGCACAACAGCCCTAAACCCTGCTCTATCCTGCGCCAACCGCACTGCCTCCGACACACGCATCCCGATTACCCCAGTCACCAAATCAATCCACCTCATAGAGAGTCTTCCCCTCCTGCGCCGTCCCTCCACCCTCCCAAGCATGATGTCCCTCTC
>NW_006402083.1:0-686 GCF_000299155.1 Elephantulus edwardii
ATCCATCTAACATCAGCTACAATATCTCTAGTACCACGACCCCTTCTGAAACCAGCCTGGACTTCTGGTAGTTGTTCTCTGTTGATGTGCTGTTCCAGTCGTTTTTGGATAATCTTCAGTAGCAAAATCGTTCATGGAGACTAATTTACAATCAAAATGTAATACACAGAAGATGATTACTGACACTATGAAATATACCAAGGGAAAATTAAGAACTATACATTTTTTTATTTCAATTTAATGTTAATTTCAGTAAAAATTTACAGAGACTTTGGATTTCCATTCATTCATTGTTGCACTTTTCTCCCCTCCCAACCCTCCCTCCTAGTGCACTAGCCTCTTGGGAAAGTAAATAAAAAATTCTTTCATTGTTTTACAAACCCTCCCCCTGGTCCACTCCACCATGTAGCCTTTGCTCCAGACTCCTGTCATGACAAAAATACCTAATCACATATCCTTTTTAAACAGTTTTTTTCCCTCATCTGTTTCAATGCAGTATACATTGTTGAACCCATCTTTCTCAGTCTCTCCCCTAACCCAAGGTCGGTCCTGTTTTACAACAGGCACCATGCCGTATATGTCTTTTTGTGACTGAGATACTTCACTCAACATAATGTCCTCCAGGGTCACCGACTTTGAATAATATTGCATGAATTCCTTGTTTTTCAATGCAGCATAGTATTCCT
>NW_006402083.1:1324-3150 GCF_000299155.1 Elephantulus edwardii
TATTCTTTGGGACCCTCGGTCTGCAACACTATAAGATCTTGTTGGTAGTGGTGTTGTTGTTGTGTACCTTCAAGTCAGAACCAACTCATAGTTTTTAGAGGCTGTAAATCACACAGGAGGAGATTGCCCATCATTCTCCTATGGAGCACCTGGTGGACATGAACCGCATACTTGTAGATCAACAGCACAAGTTCTTATCACTCCACTGCCAGATCTCCCTATAAGATCTTGTTGTTGTTGTTAGGTGCCAACAAGTCAAGTGTGGCCCACAGCGACCCTACCCCTATGAACAACAGATCTGAACTCTGTCCTATCCTGTGTCACCTTCACACTTCCAGCAAGAAAGGTCAATGATTCCTTATGGTTATAAACAAATTAAGTTTCAAGAATCCCCAAACATAGAGCCTTGAGAGAGTTCCTAGGCCTCATGGCAAAGAGAGAGAACACAGGGAGAGGTCCCCAGATTCCTTCAGCTGAGGTCACAGAATTGAGAATCAAGGAGACTAAGACAGTGAGAAGTCACAGTACAACAAAGGAGAGAAAGACAGAGAGAAAGCCCAGAAGACATACCAACAATCCCCTAGGAATGTCCACCATGGTATCAATTAACAAATATGTCTGAGGAAAGTACCCAAGGTCAGAGAAAGTCTTCTAAAAATGATTAGACAGATAGTACCCGAGAATCACGTGGGACCAGGAAAAACACATTTTCTTGCCAGCAAGATCAGAAAAAACTTTGTAATTTATGAAATATTAGCTAGAACACCAGGAATGCCTACCTCAGTCATTGGGGTAAATATCCCAAGTTAATATCCTGTTCTTCTCTAACAAATCTTTTTTTCCCCCCTAACAAATCTTAAAGCTAAGAACAATCAAACTCTTTTCAAATAATTAAACTGCATGTCAGAAAAGAAAGGAACCTCAAGAGTATTTGCATAAATATGAAAAATATACAACTCACAAAAAGGTAAAATTCACAATGTCTGAAAATCAATCCAAGTAAGCAAATGCTTAAAACGTCAGAAAAATGTAATATTACTCAAGAAAGGTGATTAAATGAAATGACCCAGACCAACACATATAATAGAATTAATAGAGATGGTTTTAAATTGTTATAACTAGATTGTATAGATATTTGTTGTTGTTGTTGATTGCCTTTGAGTTGAGTACAACTCATAGCAACCCTATGAACAAAAGGCCTGAAGCCCCTCTACAACTATAGACATTTATCTAAGTTGGTAGTTTCCAGAGGCATGTTGTTTAGGAAGTGGATGCCACTCCTGCTTGCAAGCCTGTCATAGAATGTTATTGGTTGAGTTGCCTGTGATGAATAGCGACCCTAGGTACAAGCAGTTCTGAACCCTTCCCTGTCCTGAGCCAGTCTCACTAATTCTGACACACCAACTTCCATTGCTCCAGTTACTGTTTCAATCCATCTCATCCTGGGTCTCCCTCTCTTGTGCTGTCTGTCTACTCTTCTGAGCATGATGTCCTTCTCCAAGGACCGATTTCTACTGGCCATATGTCCAAAGTAAGTGAGCAGAGCTTCAAAATCCTAGCCTCTTAGGAGAGACTTGGTTTTACCTTCTCCAAGACAGACCTATTTGCTTTATTGGCAGTCCATGGTATGTTCAAGACTCTTCTTCAGCACCGCAACTTGAAGGCATCTATTCTTCTTCTATCATCCTTAGTTATTGTCCAATTTCCTGAAGCATATCAAGTCATTGAGAAGACCATGGCCTGGATTAGGCGCACCTTTGTATCTAGACTGACACTGTTGCTCTTCAGCACTCTGGAGAGGTCCATGACAGCAAATTTTCCCAATG
>NW_006402083.1:4575-6479 GCF_000299155.1 Elephantulus edwardii
CTCAAAAAGCTGAACATAGAAATTCCATATGACCCAGCTATTCCACTTCTTGGAATACACCCTGAGAATATGAGAACTGAGGCACAAACTGAGATCTGTTCACCAATGTTCACAGCAGCATTATTCACCATCGCAAGAACATGGAAACAGCCCAAATGTCCAACCACAAACAAATGGCTTGAGAAATTATGGTGCATTCATACCATGGAATACCATGCAGCATGCAGGAGCAATAACTTTGTGAATTATTACCTAACTTGGGAGGGACTAGATAGGATTATGCTGAGTGAACTAACTCAGCCCCGCAAGGATAAATATTGTATAAAGCCATTATTGTAGAATGAGTATAAGGATCCAGGAGGGGTGGGAGAGGCTGGAAGCAGAGGGATGTGGACGTGCGGGGAGAGGGGGGATTAATCATGGGGTTGTACAATTTGATGGGTTGGTGGTAAGGGAAATTGAAAGAATTAGTTCAAATTTGTATTCAAGTTTTGTAAATAAACTAGTAGAGGGGGAAAAAAAGAAAAAATCCCAATAAGATAAAAAAAGAAATTTTAAATATGAACACTCAATTACATAAAAAAAAGTAAAAAATGCTCATACTTATTAATACGTGTCGAAAGAAAGGTGAAGTAGTCACGTCATAGAGCATTTTATTGTTATTACTGTGGTTTGCGTGAAAGTTTACTGAGTAAAGTAGTCTTCCATTCCACAGCTTATGCACATTTTGTTTCAAAACATTACTTGTAATTCCTCTAAATATGATTCTTCTTATTTCCTCCCTTTTAGAGCACATTTTAAGGAAACGATACAACCAGATAAAAACAATCTTTTGCTAATAATAAAGGAACAAATTCACCAAGAAAATGTAACAAGCCTAAACATTTGTATATCTGACAGCACAGCTTCAAAATACTGAAAACAAACAAAAAAAAAAGAAAAAAATATGAAAGTACAATGAAAAAACAGCAAGACTGCCAGGGAAAGACAAATATTTTCATATTCCTCTCCGATAATTAATAGGCATATACAAAAAATCAGCAAGGATAGAGCAGACATAAACTACATTACCTACAAACTTGACCTAGTTAATATTCATAAAATACTTCAAGCAACAAGGGAACATATATATATTTTTAGTGCACACCAAAAAAGCACTGAGATAAATCATATTACAGGCTCTAAGACACAGATTAATAGATTTTAAAAGGTTGAAAGTCACACAAAGTGAGCAATCTCAACACAACACAATTAAAGGAGAAATCTTGGCTTTATAAGTACAATTTTCTTCAGTATTTGTTCGGGAGCAAGCGGGGTACCGGCTTGTCACAGAGGACTAGGGTGGAAGTGTTGAAAGGTCACATACCTCAAAGCTCCTGGTGGTGACTGGGAAGAAGGTCATCTCAAAGATGCCTCCAAGGTTTCAGCCTGAGAAACAAGAAATACAACCTTCCATAAGAAGAGCAGAAAGAAGGTGAGAAGAGTTGGTTTGCGGACAAAGATAACTTTGGTCTGCGGTAGACTGAGTTTGAGTAAACAGAGAATCTCTTAACAGCAAATACAGTGTATTGTTGTTGCTGCTGATGTTCCAGTTGTTGTTAGGTACCATCAAATCCAGTATGACTCATAGCAACCCTATGAACAACACATCTGGACTCTGTCCTATCCTGTGCCATCTTCACAATCTCTGACACACTGACGTCTATTGCTGCAGTCACTGTGTCAATCCACCCAGTTGAGGGTCTCCCTCTCCTTCGCTGTCCCTCCACCTTTCCAAGCATGATGTCCCTCCCTAAGGAATAACCTCTCCTAGCAACATGCTCAAAGTATGAGAGACAAAGCTTCATCATCTTTGCTTCCCAGGAGCACTCTGACTGCACCTTCTCCAAGACATATATTCTTTT
>NW_006402084.1:0-513 GCF_000299155.1 Elephantulus edwardii
CATTCCAAAGAAAGGTGACCCAACTGAGTGTGGAAATGACAGAACAGTGTCATTGATTTCACAGGCAAGCAAGATTCTACTGAAGATTATCCAAATACTATTAGAACCGCACATCAACAGAGAATTGCCGGAAGACCAGGCTGGGTTTAGAAGGGGTCGTGGTACTAGGAATATTGTTGCTGGTGTTAGATGGATCTTGGCTGAAAGCAGAGAATACCAGAAGAATGTCTATCTGTGTTTCATTGATTATACAAAGGTATTTGACTGCCTGGATCATGACAAACTGTGGCTGACTCTGAGAAGAATGGGAATCCCAGAACATTTAATTGTGCTAATGTGAAACCTATACTTGGACCAATATGCAGTAGTCAGAACAGAGCAGGGTAACACTGCATGGTTGAAAATTGGGAAGGGTGTGCACCAGGAATGCATCCTGTCTCCATACCTTTTCAACATGTATGCAGAGCAGATTATCCGAGAGGCTGGGCTCTATGAGGAGAATTGTGGCATCAG
>NW_006402084.1:1198-6299 GCF_000299155.1 Elephantulus edwardii
TGGGGTAATCGGGATGGGTGTGTCGGAGGCAGTGCGGTTGGCGCAGGATAGAGGAGGGTTTAGGGCTGTTGTGCCTAGGGTCGCTATGAGTCGCAAATGACTCGACGGCACATAACAACAACAACAATATGGCTAACTAGGAGAAGAATGAGAATCACAGAATATTTGATTGTGCTTATGCGAAACCTATACTTGGACCAGGAAACAGTCAGCAGAACAGAACATGGAGACACTGCATGGTTCAAAATTAGAAGGTTGTCTGCCTGGGATGTATTCTGTCTCCATACTTTTTCAATATTTATGCATAATATATCATCCAGGATGTTGGGCTGTACAAAAAGGAATGTGATATCATGATTGGTGGAAGGTTTCTCAACAATCTCTGTTATGCACATGACACAACCCTGCTTGCTGAAACTGAGGAGGACTTGAAGCGCTTGCTACAGAAGGTTAGGATTGCAGGCTTCACTACTAATTGAAGCTCAACATCAAGAAAACCAAGATTCTCAACACTGGGTCAATTGGCAGCATCAGTATGGATGGTGAAGAGATTGAGATTGCTACAAGTTTTCATTTACTTGGTTCCGTATTCAACACTCTTGGTACCAGCAGCCAGGAAATCAAGAGACGAATTGCATTGGGAAAGTCAGCTGTCAGTGACCTCTCCAGAGTACTGAAAAACAACATCAAGCTGAAGACTAAGGTGCACCTGGTCCAGGCTATAGTCTTTGCAATTGCATGCTATGCATCAGAGAGTTGGACAGTAACTAAGGAGGATAGAAGGAAAATTGATGCCTTTGAGCTGTGGTGCTGGAGAAGAGTGCTGAATATACCATGAACTGCTGGGAGAACAAATAGGTTTGTCCTGGAGAGGGTGAAGCCAGAATAATCCTTGGAGTCAAAGATTCTGAAGCTTTGTCGGACATACGTTGGGCATGTTGCAAGGATGGATCAGTCCTTGGAGAGGGACAACATGTTTGGGAGAGTGGAGGGACAATGCAGAATAGGAAGATCCTCGATGAGTTGGATCTATTCAGTGATTAGTGAGGCAGGAGTAGGTATGTCTGTGACAGTGAGGTTGGTACAGGTTAGATCAGGATTTAGGACTCTTGCACCTAGTGTCACTATGAGTCGCAAGCATCTCAACGGCACCTAACAACAACAACAACAATCAAGACAATAGCAAAATGGATTAAAAAAAAAGTTCATCAATATGTGCCCTATAAGAGGCACATCTAAGAAATGAGGAGAAAAATAGATTAAAAATCAAAGGATAGAAAAAGGTATATCAAGAAAATTACATACTCAAATAAGCAGGTGTGGCAATACTAATCTCTTAATAATAGATGTCAGGGTGAAAACCACAAAGAGACAAGGAAGGGAACTATACAATAACTAAAGGCATAATAGAACAGGAGGACATAATTTTAATTAATATCTATGCACCAAATTATAGATCTGTAAAACACATAAAACAAAGCTTAGCAGACTTGAAAAAAGAAATAGACAACACCACAATAATAGGAGGTGACTTCAACACATACTACTCTCACACCAAAATACAGGTTAAGGCAAAAGAAATTCAACAGAAACTCAAAACTAAACTATACAATTAGCCAATTCGACTTTATACACATATTCAAAGTGTTTCATCCAACAAAACGTCAATTTATTTTCTTCTCAAGTGCCCATGATGCATTCTCCAATATTGGCCACATATTAGAACACAAAGCAGCCCAAAAAGTTAAAAACATTAACATAATACTAAGGTTCTTCACAGACCACAATGTCATAAAGCTATTTATTAAAAAGAGGGTAAAGGAAAGAGAACAACCACGTTTATGCAAAAAAACACCTTGCTGGACCACTACTGAGCTACAGGAGAAATAATCAATGAACTGAAAAATACCTCAAAATGAATAAAAATGAAAATATATCAAAACCTCTGGGATATAGTTAAAGTAGTCTTCAAGGATCAGTTCATAGTAGTAAGAGAACATATAACACAAGAAGAAAGGAATTAATTCAATAGCCAACAGAAGAAAGGAAATAATAATGATAAAGGCTGAAATCATGGAACAGAAAACAGAAATACCATTGAAACCATTAACAAAACTAGAAGCTGATTATTTATAAGAATTAATAAAACACACAAGTCTTTGAAAAATTTAACTGATGAAAAAATATAAATCACATGAATAATAAATGAAAGACATGTTGTTGCTGTTGTTAAGTGCCATCAAGTCATAGGCAACTCACAGTGACCCTATGAACAAAAGTCCTCGACAATTGTGTGACTTTCATCCTTTCTCCAGGTTCATAGGGTTTCCGGAGGCAAGCTATTTACAGAAGTGGATGCCACTCCTGCTTCCAGGCTTGTTTTAATCGGGGAGCTCCACCCAACACTGTCCACCCTGGATAACCATTATCGCATTTGACACATCAGTTTCACAGTGTTCAGCTTCACAGCAACCACAAGTTACCTCTGTATGGCAAGTGGACACACCAGGGCTATATGACCTAGAAGAATGTTTGATAAAAAAACAATGAAAAACAGGCTTGAGGGCCACAAAGTAGGGTCACCCACCAGGCTCCAGAGGCCTCACGCATCCATTCAGCTGACACTGAGACTCAGGAGAAACACTCACCACCCTTATGCTCCAGGCGTGGCCATCCATTTCAGTATTTTACCATTCCAGCACACCCAAACTCTGGCAAACTCTGGACCAGAGACCCCAAATTCATCTAGCAAGTCCTCCCTGCTACCACCCACTTGGGGTAAAAAGAAAGCTTCAAATGTCCTAGCATTCCTAACTTGCCTCTCCTTCCAGGCTCCAATGAAAGACGTAGTAGACCAATTTAGTAGAGTGACAGGATATAATATCAGCATATACAAATAAGTTGGATTTCTCTATAGCTACAAAGAAAGCAAAGAAAAGGAAACTAGAAAAAATATTGCCATTGACAATAGGCCAATACAAGATGAAATACTTTGGGTAATCCTTAATAGAAATACAAAAGACATTTATAAAGACAACTACAAAATACTACCACAAGGAAAATAAGAGACTTAACTTAAGGAAAAATATTCCCTGGTAATGCACAAGAAGAATCAATATTGTGAAAATGGCAATATTACCAGAAGTATTCTACATGTTCTACGTAATCCCAATACAAATATTAAATTCATACTTCAAATAGAAAAGGAGGCAATTTGCTCTTTTATTTTGTAAAGGAAGAGACCTTGAGTAAGAAAAGCTCTTCTGAAAAATAAAAGTTAGGTGAAAGGCATAGAACTCCCTAGTTCCAAAATCTAGTACCCAGTGATAGTAAACAAAACAGTATGATATATACAATGACAGACACACAGAACACTGGAATATAATTGAGACAACTACCTACAGTCAATTGGCATTAACAAGGAAACAAAACATTATTACAAATGAGGAAATAAGCTCTTCAACAAATGGTGCTGACAAAACTGGACATGCACACACATGAAACTGAAACACAATCCACATCTCACACCATGTATATATTAAAAACAAACAAACAAACAAACAGAACCCTCAAAGTGGATTAAAACTCACAATCACAGGATCATAAATAAATTTAAAAGTCCAAGCCCACAATATAAATAGGTTTTCAAATATAGTAAATAATGTGTAACCAGGAAAGGATAAAATCTATGAATAGGACCTTCTTAAATTCAGATCACTACGTACATGAAAAACGTTCTTCAACTGAATGGAAAAAATAGTCCACAAACTGCAGAAACACATTTGGAAATGATATCTCAAAGAAGAATCTCAGAACTAAAGTTTATAAACTATTACCAGGCCTCCACAAGAAAAAGACTGATAACTCAATTACAAAAGGGACAAAAGATATGATAGGACTCTTCACAAAGGAAGATATATGGATGGCCAACAGATACATGAAGAAATGCTTAAAATCATTAGCAATTTGAGAAATGCAAATAAAAATAACAATGAAATGCTATCTCACCTTAGCAGCAGTAGCAAAGTTTAACAGCACAACAAATAATAACTGTTGAAGAAGATGTAGAGAGATTCAATTTCTTGTCAATGTTAGTGGGATTTTAAAATGGTAAAATCAGTATGGAAGGTAGTTTGACATTTCCTCAAAAAGCTGAAAACAGAAATCCCATTTGACCTAGTTACACCACTACTAGGAATATGTCACGAAGAAATCAGAACTGAGACATGAACAGACGTATGTACACCTATGTTTATAGCAGCCTTAGTCACAATACTAAGAAAGTGAAAACAGCCCAAATGCCTATCAACAGGTGAATGGACTGAGAAGTTGTGGAACATGCACAGAATGGAATACTAAGTGATACTAAGGAACAAAGATTTAATATAATACAACTTAACATGGAAGAATCTTAAAAGTACTATAGTGAGTGACATAACTCTGTTACATAAAACCAAAGAGTGCATAAAACACTATTGTGAAAATGGGAGGATAAGAACAAGATATCTATAATGCTCAAAAGGGGAAAGAGAGAAAATTACTACAATAGCAGATGTTAATGAAAAGGGAGGGGGTTATGGAACAGGAAAGATTCAATGGTAACCTGAAAAGTTAGGATATTATTAGTCACAGATCAATAAAAATTAATTATACAAAATAAAACATATATGCAAAATTATATAAAGTACAGTGTACATGAATGAAGCACAATATATGTGAATAAGTATATGCAAATCAATTATAAAATGGAGAAGACAAACGATGTATGATATAAATTAATACTGAATATTATAGATTTTGAAAGTATGCAGCAGCGCCAGCGAGAGCGACGCAGCACCAGCGAGAGCGACTCAGCCCGAGAATGCTGCCGCCAAACAGGAGAACGCCGCCGCCAGACGGGGTTCCACCGCGAGAGAGGCCTGGAAGAGACCTGGGAAGAACAACAGCCAGCCACCTACCGTGGAACTCCAGAGGAGCGAAGACTGTGAGACCCCAGAGGAACGAAGACTACCCGACACTGTGTGACCCCCCTGCAACCCACACCTGTGTGACCCTTAACACACAGGGTGCTGCTGCATAAACCCCCAACAGTGCCCAAGCC
>NW_006402085.1:0-2566 GCF_000299155.1 Elephantulus edwardii
ATTCACACAATGGAATATTATGCAGTATTGAAAAACAAAGAACTCATGAAAAATTATACAAACTGGGTGACGATGGAGGACATTATGCTGAGTTAAATATCTCAGTCACAAAAAGACAAATGCCACTGTTATAGAACAGGACAGCTATGGGGGTTTGGGGGAAACTAAGAAAAGAGGGGACAAATAATGTACACTGCACTGAAACAGATGAGGGAGATAACTGTATAAAAGGAACATATGACTAGGTATTACTGGCATGATAAGAGTCCAGAATAAGTGTTGCATAGTAAAGTGATGATGGCGGGGTGGGAACTGTATAACAATGAAAGAACTTTTTTTCCAAAGAAAAAAGCGTACTGGAGGGGAGGGGGGACAGGAAGGAAAATGTGTAACAATGAATGAATGGGAATAATAATAAAAAAATATGTTCAAACCTTTTAATACCAAATAAGGTATACATTTTCTAAAAAAAAAAAAAAGCAAAAGAAAATCAGGAGACTGGGAAAGTCTGCAGTTAGAGACCTCTCCAAATTGTTTTTGGTCTTTTTTATTTCATTAACAGTCAGTTATGTGCTCTTGGTCTTTTTTATTTAATAAGCAGGTATGAGCTGTTCGGGTTTTTGTTTTTTATTTTTATTTTATATTGGTGTGCTTACAGTTGGTATACATTGTGTTTCATTATATTCTTCTTTCACATTGTGTTTCATACACTCATTACCATTCAATATATTTTCTAAATTAATCATCATTAAACTATACCCACCATTACCCTGTCTTTCCAGATTCCTGCCAATCTTTCCCATTTCCTTTACTCACTGCCCCCTCCACCCACAAAATTGTGCAACTCTATGACTTCCCCCTTGCTTGTCCTCACCCCTCTGTTCCTCTCCTCCCCGCCTTGGATCCTCATACACATTTTATTAGTTATCTTTCTGTTCCTACAGTAATGGTTTTATGCAGTACTTGTCCTCATGATACTGAGTTAGTTCTCTTGGCATAATGCTCTCCAGTCCCTCCCGAGTTATGTAGTAATTTTCTTTTTTGTTTTTTTAATTGAGATTTTAATTAAGTTTATAGAGACTTGAATTTCCATTCATTCATTGTTGCACATTTTCTTTCCTGCCCAACCACCCCAGAACACTTTTCTCTTAAAAAAAAATTTTTTTCATTGTTGTATAATCCAACCCCCTAGTCCACTTTACTATGCAGATCTCATTCTGGACTGTTGTCATGCAAATACCTAATCATATATTCCTTTTAAGCAGTTCTTTCCCTCATCTGTTTCAATACAGTGTACATTATTTATCCCCTCTTTTCTTAGTTTCCCACAACCCCCATGTCAGTCCTGTTTTATAACAGTGGCATTGTGCAGTATTTATCCTTTTGTGATTGAGATATTTCACTCAGCATAATGCCCTTCAGGGTCACCCATTTTGTATAATATTCCTTGGTTTTCAGTGCTGCACAGTATTCCATCGTGTGAATATACCACAGCTTCTCTATCCATTTGTTTGTTGATGGGCGCTTGGGTTGTTTCCATCTCTTTGCTATTGTGAACAACACAACAATAAACATGAGTGTGCATATATCTGCTTGGGTGGCAGTTCTGGTTTCTTTAGGGTATATTCACAGTAGTGGACTTGCTGAATCAAATGATATTTCTATTTCCAACTTTTTGAGAAAGGGACATACTGCCTTCCATAGTGATTGCACCATTTTACACTCCCACCGACAGTGAATAAGGGTTCCAGTCTCTCCAAAATCTCGCCAGCATCTGTTACTTGCTGCTCTGCTGAATTTTGCTATTGTTACTGGAGTGAGATGATACCTCATAGTTGTTTTTATTTGCATCTTAGAGCTAGGGATTTTGAACATATCTTCATGTGTTTGTTCACCATATGAATGTCTTCTTTGGTGAAGTGTCTGTTCATACCCTGTGCCCATTTTGCGATTGGGTTGTTTACCTTTATCTTGTTGTGGTGCTAGAGTATTCTATAAATTCTAGATATAAGTCCCTTATTAGACATGTCATTACCAAATATTCTTTCCCAGTCTGTAGCTTTTGTTTTCACCTTGTGGGAGAAGTTTCTGTGTATAAGAATGTTATTCTTAGAAGGTCCCATTCTTCTATTTTATTTTTTCCTGGTTGTAGGTTTTTCAGGAGGTTTGGAAGACTGTTCAAGTTGTGGATTAGGGCTTCTGGAGTTCTTCCAAGCTTTTCTCTGATGAAGTTTAGAGTTTTTCGTTTTAGTCCTAGGTCCTTGATCCACTTTGAGTTAGTTCTTGTGTGCAGAGTAAGGTGTGGGTTTGCTTGAGTTTTCTGTAGATAGTTTTCCAATTTAGCCAACACCATTTGTTAAAAAGACTGTTGTTTCTCCACTTAACTGATTTCATCTCCTTGTCAAGAATCAGTTGACCATAGGTAGATGGACTGATTTCTGAGTTCTCAAATCTATTCCATTTATCTCTGAGTCTTTCATTGTACCAGTACCATGCTGTCTTGACCACCAAGGCAGTGTAGTAGGATTTGAAATCAGGGAGTGAGTTGCCACCTACTTTGTTTCTC
>NW_006402085.1:4736-6131 GCF_000299155.1 Elephantulus edwardii
ATACTCAATCATATATCACTTCTAATCTGTTATAGGTTACTTTTTGTTTCTCCCTAGCTGCTTTCAGAATTCTCTCCTTATCTTTGGTTCTGGCAAATTTGACTATGATATGCCTTGGTGTTTTTCTTTTTCTTTTCTATATAGTGTTTGCTCAGCTTCTTGAATATATATTCTCTCATTCTTCATTATACCTGGGAAGTTTTCTTCTAATAATTGTTACACAACTTTACTTGCTTCTTCCTGTTCTGGGATTCCAATGATATGCATATTATTCCTCTTTATAGTGTCCCACTGTATTCTTATATTTTCTTCTTTTTCCTTCCCTTTTTACTCTGTTTTTTGTTCTAGCAGATCAGTGGTAACAATTCTATCTTCTATTTCACTGGTTCAGTGTTTCATCTCTTCAACTTTGTTCATGTGTTCCTCCAACATGTTGACATCATCTAAAATATTGGTCCTCATATTTTGGATTGTGGTTTCTTGTTTTTCCAAAGCCTCTAAAGCCTCGTTTGTTTTATCTGCATTGTTTTGGACTTTTTTAAGATACTCTTGGATTTTGCTTGCAGTGTCCTGTAGTTCTTCAAGTTTGTCTCTCACCCATTGAAAATACTGAATTATTGTTCTTTTAAATTCTGTGTCAGAAAGTTCCATCAGAATTTCTAGCTTCAGGAAATCCATTGATACTGTCACTTTTGGGGAGTGATATCTTGCTTTGGGCTTGTGTAGGGTGTGCTTCTTATGTGACATTGCTGTAGTAGTTTTTCATGCCTGAGGTGATAGCAAGCTCGTGGTCTGACTAGGAGGGTGGGGCAGCTACCCTGCCTGGGTTTCTCTCAGAACTTTTGACTCAAGGGAAGACTTGCTTCAATTTGGGAGAGAAAAGACTTGTGAATTAGCAGCCTCCTCTGTCAGGACACTGCTGCATCTAGGAAAGTCCGGCTATCTTTAGCTCACTCTTTGGGAGAGGAGAAGAAATGAAATGGGTTCACCTGTAATACTGATGTCTCTGGTGCAGTTCAGAGGGGTGGCAGCAAGTCATCCTTCAGGTGTTGGAACATCTAGGCTGTGTCACCAGGTCCTCCAGATGGTGGGTCCAGGACCTCCTGGTGGCACAGGTGGAATTTCTAGGCTTTGTGCCTTAAGTAGTAATTTCCTAAATCATTATTTCATCATGTGAATATACCACAATTTATCAGTCCATTCCATTGTAGTTGGAAATTTGGGCTGTTTCCATGTTCTTGCAATGGTGAATAACACTGCTATCAACATTGGTATACAAATTTCTGTTTCTGTCTCAGTTTTCATTTTCGTGGAGTATAATCCTAGCAGTGGAACCTAGTTCTCATATGGAATTTCTTTTTTTTTTTTGGTTTTTTTTCTCTATAATTATATTTT
>NW_006402086.1:0-4134 GCF_000299155.1 Elephantulus edwardii
AAAAAAAACAAATGACCAACCACAATGGAATGGACTGAGAAATTATGGTACATTCACATGATGGAATACTATGCAGCACACAGGAGCAATGATTTTGCAAATTACTGTGTAACTTGGGAGAGACTGGAGAGCATTATGCTAAGCGAACTAACTCAGTCCCATAAAGACAAATACTGTATAAGACCATTATTGTAGAGTATGTATGGGGATCAAGGGTGGAGGGGGAGCCGAAGAATGAGGGTGGATGAGGAGAGGGGTTTAACACGTTGCCGCAAATGACAGCTAAATGTGTTTCTAAGCATGGCCAACAATTTAAAAGTGTGCAACAACGTGTTAATAATAGGGCCACACAATTTTATGGGTGAAGGGAGGAATGGGTAAATAAAAGAGGAAGGGTTGATCTGGTGTGAAAAATAATGTACATAAACATTGTAAGTAAACTAGTACAAAGTAAAAATTTTATTAAAAATATGAAATTAAACATAAGCTTGGTAAACATCTATTCACCAAATTATAGACCTGCAAAATACATATTCAAACTGATAACAGAACATAAGAAAGAAAAAGATAGCAATGCAATGGTGGTAGCAGACTTCAACATACCACTGTCAGCACAGGATAGGTCAACTCAAACTTAGCCAAGGTGCAGACGATCTAAACTATACAACGAACTCAATCTTGTGGATGTAATCTGAGTACTGCTCCCAACTAACCTCAGTTCATTTTCTTCTTAAGGAAACATGGTATATTTTCCAGAATTAACCATGTATTAGGGCATAAAGCAAATATCAACAAATGAAAAATATTGAAATAATTAAAAAAGTATCTTTAAAGACCACAATGCTACTAAACTAGAAATTAACCACAAGAAGATAAAATTTATAAAACCACCATTGTGGAAACTAGTTGGCCGAGTGGCAAGAAGTTGCACTGCAAATAAAAAGAAAAATGGTTTGGATGAGCTATCTCCTCCAGTAAATTAACTGCCTCTGAAAATACACCAGTGCTCAGCTATGAGTCAGTTCCAACTCTATGGTACATAACAGCAAGTGAACATAATTGTGTTAGAGAAGAAATAAATAATGAAGCAAAAACATTCCTTGAAATAAGTGATAAAGAAAAGATAATGTTCCGATACCTTTGGAATTACGCTAAGGCAGTCATAAGGGGCAGGTCACAGCAATAGGAAAATGCAAAAATGAAGAAGCAAAATTAAAGATTTAACTCAACACCTTCATCAAATATAAAAAAAGAACAACAACCTAACCACAAAACACAGCCTCTAGAAGAAAGGAAATTATAAGAGTTGAAATCAGTGACATAGAAAACAGAAAAGCAATTAAAACTATCAACAAATTCAGGAGCTGGTCTTCTTTTTTTTTTTTTAGGTTCAATAAAATGGACAAACAATTGGCTAACTTTAAAAAAGAAGAAGACACAGATTATCTGATTAAGGATTAACAGAGGTAACATCACAACAGAACCAGAGGAAATTAAATCTATAATATTAAAATGTTATGAAAAGCTATATTCTGAAAAATTTGAAAACATAGAGAAAATGGACACATTTCTTGAAACTCATACCTTACCCAGATTGACATGGAGACTCTTGAACAGACCCACCATACACACAAAAAAGAAATTGAACAGGCCATAAAAATACTCCCCCACATAAAATGTCCTGGACCAGACGGCTTCACAGTTGAATTTGACTAAACATTTAGAGAAGATATATCACCAATTCTACTAAAATTATTTTAAACAAAATAGAAATGGAAGAAACACTCCAAGAGGCTATGAAGCAAGATACTCCTAATTTCAAATCCAGGCAAAGATATTACCAAAAAGAAAACTACAGGCTAATATTTCTCATAAACATAGATGCTGAAATCCTTAACAAAATCCAAGCCAATAAAATGCAAACACATTAAAAAATTCATCATGACCAAGTGGGATTAATATGAGGTATGCAAGGATGGCTCAACATAGAAAAAAAAATAAAAATAATTCATCATATTAACAAGCAAATAACAAGAACCATAGGCTCCTAACAGTTGAATCAGAAAAGGGATTTGTCAAAATCCAACACCCCTTTCGGATAAAGCTTTTCAGCAAAATTGGAATTGAAGACAATTTTCTCAACATAGTGAAAGCATATATGCAAAACTAAGATCCAATATTGTTCTCCATAGAGAAAGACTAAAAACATTTTCCTTGTGAACAGAGACCAGACAAGGATGCAAATTTTCACCACCTCTATTCAATATTGTATTGGAAGTACATGCTAGGGAAATATGAGAAGAAAAAGAAATCAATGACATCCAGATCTGCAAAGAGATGGTAAAACTGTCACTATATTCCGATTATATGATAATCGGAGAACTCAAGGACTCAATAACAACAACAACAGAAACACTGTTAGTACTAGTGGACTAATTTAGGACGGTGACAATATATAACAGCAATATCAAATAATCAGTGCAATTCCTTTACAGTAACAAAGAGAACCCAGAGAAGGCAACTAAAAAAATCAATACCATTTACAATAGCCAATAACAAACTGAAAAACTTGGCAATAAACTTAACTAGAGACACAAAAGAACTGTATAAAGAAATTTACAGAACACTTACGCAAGAGACAGTTAAAGACATAAATAAGTGATAAAATGTTCCCTGTTGATGGATAGAGTCTCAGTATAGTGAAAATGGGAATCCTACCCAAAACAATCTGTATGTTCAATGAAGTCCCAATATAGATGACACATTCATTTTACAAGGAGATCAAAAGGAAAATTGTCAAGTTTATTTGGTGAGGTAAGAGATTCTGATAAGCAAAGCACTTCTGAAAAATAAAAAGAAAGTGGGAGACATAGCATTTCCTGATCTCAAAGCCTACTTACTTCACAGTGGTAGTAACCAAAACAGCATAGTACATAGACAGGCACATAGATCAATGTACAAGAATCGAGAACCCAGGAATAGGCCTCTCCATCTACGGTCAAGTGATATTTGACAAGAAAAGAAAACCTATCAAATGGGGAAATTATCATCTCCTCAACAAATGGTATTAGCAAAACTGGACTGCCACCAGCAGAAAGCTGAAACAGGATTCACATACACAAAAATCAACTCAAGGTAGATCAGAGACCTGGGTGTAAAGCCCCAAAACATAAAGTTTATAAGAGACAAACTTAGACCTTAGCTTAGAAGGCCTAGTCTATGGTATAAAGAGACTGCCAAATACAGAAACAAATGTACAATTTGAAGAGCAGAAAATTGATAAATAGGACTTTTTTAAGATTAAAACTCTATTCTCATCAAAGACTTTTCCCAACAAGGTGAAAAGAAAACCTACTGACTGAGAAGAAACATTTGGTAATACTATCCCATTGTTATTAATATTGTCAGAAAGCTGGAAAAGTGATGGTAGAAGGAGAACTGATGTCTTTGAGCTGTGGTGCTGGAGAAGAGCATTGAATATACCATGGGCTCTTAAGAGAATAAACAGATTCATCTTGAAGAGGGTGAAACCAGGCTGTTCCTTGGAGGAAGCAAGAATTCTGAAGCTTCGCCTGACATATTATGGGGATGTTGCAAGGAGAGACCAGTCCTTGGAGAGGGACATGCTTGGGAATATGGAGGGACAGTGCAGGAGAGGAAGACCTTTGGTGAGATGGATTGACTCAATAAATGGGGTAGTGAGGGTAGGTGTGTTGAAGATAATAAAATTGGTTCAAGATAGTGTAGGGTTCAGAGCTGTTGTAGGTAGGATCATTATGAGTTGCAGGTGACTCTACGGCACATAACAACAACAATAATATTATTCCAGACAAGGGTCTTATAACAAATGTTTCTTGTTGTTGTTATGTGCTGTCGAGTCGTTTGCGACTCATAGTGACCCTATGCACAACAGCCTTAACCCTGCTCTATCCTGCACCAACCGCACTGCCTCTGACACACCCATCCCGATTACCCCAGTCACTGAAACAATCCACCTCATAGAGGGTCTTCCCATCCTGCGCCGTCCCTCCACCCTCCCAAGCATGATGTCCCTCTCCAAGGACCCGTCCCTCCTGGAAACGTGTCCAAAGTATGTCAGACGAAGCCACAGAATCCTTGCCTCCAAGGAGTAGC
>NW_006402086.1:5914-6427 GCF_000299155.1 Elephantulus edwardii
AATTCAGGTGGTATGAAATCAAAGTCATATTTTGGCTCCTGTGGATTTGGTTTAATTTTCCTTAGCTTCAGCTTGAACTTGCATATGAGTAATTGTTGGTCTGTTCCACCATCAGCCCCTGGCCTAGTTTTCACATCTGATATTGAGCTTCTCCAGTGGTTCCTTCCACAGATGTAGTCGATCTGATTCGTATGCATACCATCAGGTGAAGTCCATGTGTATAAGCTGCATTTGTGTCTCTTATAAAATGTATTTGGAATGAATAAGTCATTGATTTTACAAAGTTCAATCATTCTATCTCCAGCTTCATTCCTGTCACCAAGCCCATGTTTTCTGACTACTGATTCTTCTTGTCTGTTCCGAACTTTTGCATTCCAGTCACCCATTATTATCAATGCATCTTGATTGCATGTTCGATCTATCTCCGACTATAAATGTTGGTAGAAATCATCTATTTCTTCTTCTTTGGCTCTGGTTTTGGTGCATATATCTGAATGATAGTGGTATTCACTG
>NW_006402087.1:0-6330 GCF_000299155.1 Elephantulus edwardii
GGAGGGACAGCGCAGGAGAGGAAGGCCCTATATGAGGTGGATTGATTCAGTGACTGGGATAATTGGGATGTGAGTGTCAGAGACAGTGCGATTGACACAGGACAGAGCGGAGTTTAGGGCTGTTGTACATAGGGTCGCTATGAGTCGCAAGCGACTCGACGACACATAACAACAACAACATCTTTTGGTGCAAACATGCTGATCTATGATGTATTTTCTTGATCTACTGTATAATTAATCATTGTATAGTGCCCTTTCTTATCTTTTAGGGTGGTTTTAATTCTGAAGTCTATTTTCTCAGAGATTTGTATTGCCATTCCTGCTTTTTTGTATATGCAATTTGTTCAGTATCTTTTTTATTTTTTGTCCATTCTACTATTATTTTCCTCTTGGTTGGTGCATTTAGTCTATTCACATTAAGTGTGATTATTGAGAGGCCAGGTTTTATCATTTCTATTTTGCTGTGTTTCTTTTTTTGTTGTTTCTTGGTGTCTGTATGTGTAGGACACCCCCCCTTAAAAGTTCTTATAGATTTGATCTTGCTTTCACAAATTCCTTTAATTCCTTTTCTGCAAAGGATCTAATTTCTCCATCATATTGGATGGAGAACTTTATGGGGGTACCTGATTCTTGACTGGCAAATGTTTTCTTTCAACGTTATATATATGCCGTCCCATTATCTTGCTTGCGTTGTTTTTGCTGAACAACCAGGACTTAATCCAATTGCTTTCCCTTTGTAGATGACTCTGTTTTTTTCATGTTGCTTTCAGTATTCTATCTTTATTGTTTATTTTGGAGAATTTGACTAAGATATGTCTTGATGTTTTCCTTTTGGGGTCTAGTTTATTTGTGTTTGCAGAACTTCCTGAATGTGGATATCCTCATTCTTCATAAAACCTGGAAAGTTTTCTTCTAGTACCTCTTCCACAATTTTTTTTTCAGTGATTTCCCTATCCCTCTCATATTCTGGAATTTCAGTCATACATATATTATTCCTTTTGATGCCATCCCACATGATTATAATGTTTTCTTCATTTTCTTTATATCTCATCTCTGATTTTTCTTGTAGTGTATTTCCATTGAGTGTCTTGTCTTCGAGTTAACTGACTGCCTGCTTGATCTCTACTGTTTTACTTTTTGTCCTTCAAGGATGTCAAACATTCCTGCCATTTCAGTCTTAATATTCTGGATTGCATTTTCATGCATTTCTGATATTTCCAGTACTGTGTTTTTAGTATCCTCTCTATCTTGTGATGATTTTTTAAGTTTTTATACCTCTTTATCTATAATTTCAATTCTTTCTTCCATTTTTTTTATTTTCTTCCATATTTGTGCAAGTTCCTCATCATCAGTACATTTTTTTGGACTCCATGTCTCTGGATCATTTGCTTTCTTAGTGGTTTCTATTGTTTCTTCCATAATTTGAACCTTTTTCCATAGCTGTTCAAATAACACTTTCTTAGTATATTTTTTTTCTGATTCTCTACCTCTAGATTATTCCCTTTATTTGTGGCTTCCATTGTTTCTGCCATCATTTGTTGTATTATTCATAGCTGTTCAAATGTTCATATCAACATATATCATCTGCCTTTTTTACTCTGGTGTATTCATGAGGTCTATAATATTCTCTGCTTTTTTTCAAGATGGCTTAATTTGGTTTTTCACAGTATCTGAAGCTGACTTTTACTTTTTTGACATTTAATGAATTTTTTTCTTGACAAATGTTAAGTAATTTCTATTGTGTCTGTTGTATTTGTAATTGACTCTTGTCCTTATAATTTAATAATTAGTTGCCAAATGAAAATGTTCAGTCTATATGGGGTGAGCTACTCACTTTACAGTAAGTCCTTACTGCAACAATTTGCCTTTCCTAAAGTCCTTGAGGTTCTCTCTGTTCTGCATTGCAGCGCTGTAGGAATCTCGCCTTCATGTAGTTCCTGTTACCATCTCAATAATAGTCTTCCTTCATGTATGAAGTGGCTGAGTGGTGTGAGACCAGGTGCTCTACTCAAGCAATTTCTCATGCACCTTTTATCCTGAAACTTTGTGTCTGGAGCGTCATGAGATCAGGGCTGCCAGTTCAAGCTGCTTGTTTGCCATAGATCTCAAGTAAGCCCTCCCTCACACAAAATGCTGAGAAAAGTCATTTTTTTTTATCCCTGTGTCCCAATGTCTCTTGTTCTGTTTGGCCCCTGAGTTGGCCCCACAGCCACAGAGGCAAGGATTCCCAGATGGAGGGACTTATAACCCCAGGGAAGCCTCAGTCCTGTCTCCCCACAAGCAATGGAAAGTGCTTGGTCTTGACACGGAGCTTCACCCTTCTCTAGAAGCTAGACTTTAAAGAAGAATATGGCATCGTGTTCAGTTGTTGTTGTTGTTATGTTCCATTGAGACACCTGCAATTCATAGCGACCCTGTATACAACAGACTTAAACCCTGCTCTATCCTGTGCCAATCTCATTGTTTCTGACACACCTAGCTCCATTACCCAAGTTTCTGAATCAATCTAGAGTCTTCCACTCCTGCCTCTCCAGGGACTGGTTCCTCCTTTACAACATGTCCAAAGTATGTCAGATGAAGCTTCAGAATCCTTGCCTCCTTGGAAGGAGTAGCCTGTTTTCACCCTCTCCAGGACAAGCCTGTTTGCTCTCTTAGCAGTCTATGGTATATTCAATAATCTTCTCCAACACCACAGCTCAAAGGCATCACTTCTCTTTCTTTAGTCATTGTCCAGCTTTCTGATGCATAGAAAGTGATTGCAATGACCATGGCCTGTATCAGGAGCATCTTAGTCTCCAAACTGACATTGTTGTCCTTCAATAGTTTGGAAGGGTCTCTCACAGCTGACTTTGCCAATGCAATTTGTCTTTTAATTTCCTGGCTGCTGGTGCCAAGAGTGTTGATTGTGGAGCCAATCAAACTAAAGCTGTTAACAATCTCAGTCTCTTCAACATTTATCATGAAGCTTCCAATCGGCTCAGTGGTGAGAGTAAGGTTCAGAGGAAATCTCATTAACAATGTAATTTATAACATTAACAAAGCAAAGAACAAGAACGATATGATCCTGTCAATTGATGCAGTAAAGGCCTTTGACAAAATACAATATCCCTGAGAGGAATTGAAGGGAATTTCCTCGACATAGTTAAAAGTATATATGTAAAACCAAAAGCTATCCCCATTCTCAATGGAGAAAGACTAAAGGTATATCCCCTAAGAACCCCAGTCTTGGTATCATAACTGTGAATAAAGTTTGTGAGTCAACAATGAATATCAAACACAGTGTTTGGTGGACATAGGTGCAGGAACATGAGGGATGACATGTCTGACTTAGCAACCATCTGTTTGCTGCTATGGATATTAATAATCAGTACAGTTCTGCTTTAGTAAACAGGTAGAAATCAGATTAAGCCATCCCTACTTGTATCTGCTCTTTTACAATTGATTTTTAGTCTATCTTTTCCCATCTCTTCTTAGGGAAATATATTGATGGGTTTCATTTTTTATCCACTCTGCTACTCTATTTCTCTTCATAGGTGAATTCAAACCATTCGTATTAGTATGGTTATTGACAGGCTAGGCTTTATCGCTGCTATTTTGCTTTTTCTCTGTTTCTGTTGTGTCTTGTTACTATGATCCATCCGTTTTCCTTTGGAATCTCTGAGTGAAGGACTTCCATTATAATATCTTGTAGAATTAGTCTGTTTTCACAAATTCTTAAGTTCCTGATTTTCTACAAATGACCTAATTTTTCCTTTGTATTTTGCTGTGTACAGGATCTGTGGCTAGCAGTTATTTTGTTTCAGCCTTCTACATATGCTATCTCCTTGTCTTATTGCACATGTGGTTTCAACTGTAAAATCAGAACTTAACCTTTGTTGGTGACTCTGTTTTTTTCATGGTGCTTTTACTTTTATCCTTTGATTTTGGAGAATTTGACTATGATATGTCTTGATGCTTTTCTTTCTGGGTCTAGTCTGTTTGAAGGTTTGGTTGGGTTTTTTTTAACTTCTTGAATGTGATTTCATTGTTCTTAGCAACTTTTGCAGTCTGAATTGCCAGAACAGACAATTAAGATGTATTAATAATAATTGGAATGCAAAAGTTGGAAATAAAGAAGAAGGAATGGTAGTTGGAAATTACAGACTTGGTGACAGAAATGAGTCTGGAGATCTAATGAATTTTGTACAATCAATGATTTATTAATTGCAAACATCTTCTTAAAAAAATATCACCAAAAACAAAACCACAAGTGGCTACTGTACAAATACATTTTACCTGATGGGATATACAGGAATCAGATTGAAAAAAATATATAAGATTGACTACATTTGTGGAAAGAATAATTGGAGAAGCTCAATGTCAGCAATCAAAACCAGGCCAGGTGCTGACTATGGCACAGATCATTATTACTCATGTGGAAGTTCACTGAGCCTGAAAAAACCAGAAGAGGCTCAAAAAAGTAAAAATATGGCCTTGAATCTATCCTACCTGAATTAAAAGCCCTCTTAAGAATAGGTTTGAGACACTGAACTCTAATGATCAAAGACAAGATGAGCTGTGGGATCCAAGGAAAAGGATATAGTCAAACTGCACACCTTTCTTGGTTTTAAATCATGCAGTGTACTCTGGCTCTGTTTAAATGACAGATTTTGGTCTAAGTACAGGTTTCACATGAGCACAATAAAGTGTTCTGTGAAGAAATGACAAAGGATGGAAGAACAAATTGAAACAGAAGAGACTGAACAGAGAGTCCATCAAAAGGATGTCATCTCTATTGATTCAAATGTTTTCTTCCTTTTCTTTTTGTCTCATCTCTGATTTTTCTTCTGTTTCTGTTGAGGATTTTGTCTTCCAGCTCACTGACTCTCTACTCAATGTCTTCTGTTCTTTTTTTCCTTCCAAGGTGTTAGACACTTCTGCCATTTGGTCTTAATAGTCTGGGATGTATTTGCTTGCATTCATGTTATTTCCAGCACTGTGTTGGCTGTACCCTCTCTATCTTGTGATGATTTTTTAAAGTTCTTGCATATCTTTATTTATTGTTTCAATTTCTCCTTACATCCTTTGCCATTTCTTCTTCTGTTTTTTCTTTCATGATTTGCATTTTATTGGTTAAGGGCCATTACAGAGGCATTATGAACAACCTGTATGTATGTATGTATGTATGTATGTATGTATGTATGTATGTATGTATGTATTGTGTATGTACCAAAAATCCATGTAGTTAAATTCTTTTCTAAATTCCAGTGACTTTCCAATTTTCTATTTGGAGGAAAATTTTCATAAAGAAGAAAATAAGTACCAATATCTTCAACTGTTGATAAACTGTCACATCATTAAGTTTCACTGATTCACAATTTGTTATTACACACACTGTTGTTTTTTATTGCCATCGAGTCGAGCAAGATTTATAATGACTCTATGAACAAAAGACCTGATATCTTTCTATAACTATCGCTGTTCCTCCAAGTTCATAGAGTTTCCATTAGCTGGTGGTTTAGGAAGTAGATGCCACTCCTGCTTCCAAAGCTGTCTTAAACTGGGGGCTCCACCGAACACTGTCCACCTTGGGCAACCATTATGGCATTTGACACCCTAATTGCACAAGTTTAAGCATTGCACACACTACACATTCAAAATGTCAATCTTTCACAGCACATAATTAAGTTATTAGAAAAACTGGACTATTGAGACCAAAGATGTTATAGATGTTATAGAATCCACAGGGAGAAAGCCATGAGGAGGGAGTGGTTATGTTTAAGAAGAAATTTTACTAAACAGTGTTCTAATTTATATATCTGTGACTCCAAATTGTCAGTAAGTATGCTATGTGTATTATGGGATATAAAAACTGTACCCTTAGAAGAGACTCTGAGCGCGAGGGCGACGCAGCGCGAGGGCGAGGCCGTCAGCCAGGGGAATGCCGCCGCCAGAACGGGGAACGCCGCCACCAGCCGGGGGAATGCATGCCACCGCCTGCCAGATGAGGGAACGCCGCCGCCAGCCGGGGGAACGCACCCTGCCGCCAGCCGGGGGAACGCACGCCGCCGCCTGCCAGACCAGGGGAACGCCACGAGAGGGACCCAGAAGAGACCCAGGAAGAACAACAGCCAGCCACCTACCACGGAACTCCAGAGGAGCGAAGACTGTGAGACCCCAGAGGAACGAAGACTACCGGACACTGTGGGACCCCCCTGCAACCCACACCTGTGTGACCCTTAACACAAAGGGTGCTGCTGCATAAACCCCCAGCAGTGCACAAGCCCCGTCCCCACCTCTTGGTGATAGTGTCCAACCCCTGCGCTCCTTGTCCCCTATTCCCTTGCTTTC
>NW_006402088.1:0-1475 GCF_000299155.1 Elephantulus edwardii
GACCATTGGTAGATGGGCTGATTTCTCGATTCTCAATTCTATTCCATTGATCTATTCTGTCATTTTACCGGTACCATGCTATCTTGACCACCATACCAGTGTAGTAGGATTTGAAATCCGAGAGTGAGTTGCCTTCTACCTTGTTTCTATTTTTTAAGGAGTGCCTTGCTTATTTGGGGCTTCTTTCCATTCTATATGAAACTGGAGATTGACTTTTCCATCTTGTTGAAGAATGGGATTGGTATTTGTATTGGGATTGCATTAAATGTGTAAATTGCTTTTGGTAGTATTGCCATTTTCACAACATTGAGTCTTCCTATCCATGAGCAAAGGATATTCTTCCACTTTTCAAGGTCTTTTTTATTTTTTAAATTTTAAAAACAATTTTTAAAATTTTTTTTTAATTTCAGTGAACATCTACAGAGAATTTGGAATTCCATTCATTCATTGATGCACTTTTCTCTCCCCACCCCCATTCGCTCCTCTCCTTGAAAAGTAAAAGAAAAACTCCTTCATTGGTTTCTTATAGAAATGTTTTATAATTTTCTTTGAATAGATCCTTTGTCCTTCTCTTTAGATTTACTTCCAAGTATTTAATCTGGTGATTAGCTATTGCGAAGGGTATGATTTTTCTTAGCTCCATCTCTGTATTATCTTTGTCACCATAGAGAAATCCAACTGATTTTTGTGTGATGATCTTGTATCCTGCCACTTTGCTGAGTTGTTCAACTATGTCTATGTCCAGTAGTTTTCTTGCTGAGTCTTTAGGGCTTTATAATATACTATCATATCATCTGAATATAGAGATAATTTTACCTTTTCTTTGCCAATTTGGATAACTTTCATTTCCTTCTTTTGTCTTATTGCTATTGCTAAGACTTCCAATACAATATTGAGTAAGAGAGGTGATAGTGGGCATCCTTGCCTAGTTTCTTTTCTTAAAATGAATGCCTTTAACCTCTCTACGTTGAAAATAATGTTGGTTTTGAGGTTTTTGTATATACGTTTTACTATGTTGAAGAGATTCCCCTCTAATCCTATATTTATAAGCTAATGCATCCCATAAAGCACAGTATACCTTCTTCTCCAATGTGCATGGAATATTCTCCAGAATAGATTACATTTTAGGTCATAAGGCAAGCATCAATGAATTGAAAAAACATGGAAATAATACAGCACATCTTCTCAGACCACAAGGCTACAAAACTAGAAATTAGTAACACAAGGACAAAGGAGAAAAAAACCACATATTTGAAAGCTCAACAACACCTTGCTTTGAACATAACTGGGTACTAGAAGAAATAAAAAATGAAGTTAGAAGTTTCTGGAAACAAATGACAACGAAAACACCACCTACAAAACAAAACAAAACAAAACACCAAAAAACCCCCAACTCTGGGAAACAGCCAAAGCAGTAATTTGAGGTCAATTCATAGCAATAAGTAAACACATCAAGGTAGGAATAAAATGACCAC
>NW_006402088.1:3485-3992 GCF_000299155.1 Elephantulus edwardii
AACCACATGATCCTATCGATTGATTCAGAAAAGACCTTTGACAAAATCCAACACCCTTTCCTGAATAAAACACTAAAAAAAGTAGGGCCCTATGGGATTTCTATGTTCAGCTTTCTGTGGAAACGCCAAATTGCCTTCCAGAGTGCTTGTACATTTTATAATCCCACATGCAATATGTAAGAGTTCCTGTCTTGCCTCATTCTCTCAAACATTTATTACTTGCTATTCTGTTAAACCTTGCCACTACTACTGGAATGAGATGATATCCCATTGTGGTTTTGATTTGTATCTCTTGTTGTCAGTGATTTGGAACATTTCTTCTTGTGTCTGTTGACTATATGAATATTTTCCTCTGTGATGTCTTTCCATGTTTCACACCTGTTCTTGAGATGGTTTCTAAATTCAGGAGAGATAGACTCAAAGTAAAATATTGGTTCTTGTAAATTTGATTTCAACTTCTTTAGCTTTAGTTTGAACTTGCATATGAGTAGTTGGTGATCTGTTTCA
>NW_006402089.1:0-683 GCF_000299155.1 Elephantulus edwardii
TACATTCAATACTCTTCTCCAGCACCACAGCTCAAAGGCGTCAATTCTCCTTCTATCCTCCCTAGTCATTGTCCAACTCTCTGATTCGTAGCTGGAAGACACAAACTTCTAATTTTTTCTATTAAAGACCAACACTTAATCCAGGCAACCAATAAGTTTATGTGTGTCCCTTCAAAAATTACTGGAGTCAGCCAAGTTTTTTTATCCAAATCATTAATTCAACACCCACATCTTTCAAAAAAATGGTCCTGTCTTCCAGTTCCGGTCTGGGGCTGTTTCCAGTTCCACCCTGCAAGGAGCAAATGTTCTGGATTTTGCATCTCCAAAAGCACAAACAGAGGAACCCTCAGCTAAAGATTAGTCTACATACTAGGCAACAACAAAGAGATAATCATGCCATCTTTCCTCCATATTCTTGAAGATATTAAGTTTCTCCAAGGTTTTTTTCAGTCATGTACAGAACAGGCAAAAATCTTAGAAGCACCAGAACAACAGGCTTATATGCTCCAAACTGATCAATGTCACCCACATGAGTCAAATCAGAAGCAGGTTTTGTTCTCTGCAAGTTCCACAGTGTTAACTTCTGCTGATTCTAACAACCCTGGGACACTCCTCACCCAGAACTCCACAGGAGACTCTATTCAAGCCTTCGAAGATCTAAAGGAAACTTTCCCCATGCTGAC
>NW_006402089.1:1973-6297 GCF_000299155.1 Elephantulus edwardii
GGTGGAAGAAAAGAAGAATACAAAACCCCCCCACATAGATCGTTTACCCAGGACTATAAACCCGTTATCCTGTGAGTAAATGAGTACACCTGAAAGATTTTCTCTCTGAATTTTGTTCCCTGTAAAACCATGTAACAGGTGCTCATAATTACTTGTATGCTATTTAACATTTCCATTAAATTTGCGTGTGTGTGTGAAAAAAAAAATTTTTCTTGAGAGTGTCAAGTTAAAATAGTTAAAATAACAGAACAAATAAACAAACAAATGCATAATGGAAAGTATATCTTAATCCACATTATCAAATATGTTTGACATTCTTAATGTTTTAAGATTCTCAATTGAACTCCCAGATTAAAAGAGACTTCGACGTATGAGTGGCATCCACTTCCAAAATAACTCACCTCTGGAAACTTTACAAACTTAGAGTTATGATGATAGTTACAAAACAGGGCTCTGTTATTTCTTTCATGGAGTCACCATGGGTCATCTACGATTCAAAGACAATTAACAACAACAGTATACATTTTAATCACTCTTACTTATAGATTTTCAGCCATTGGATTGTTGCATAATATTAATTTTATGAGTTTCATGTGCCCTGGTAATTAGTGGTAAGACGTTGAGCTGCAAATTCAAAGGCATGTGGTTAGAATCAGCTGCTCCATGACAGAAAAATGAGCAATCTACACCCATGTGATTTACTGACTCAAAAAAATCCCTGAAGATTGGGCTATGAGTTGATTCCCACTCAATGGTACATAACAACATCAACAACAAAAAATTAATGAAACAACAAAAATATTATATAATAAAAAAGTAAAACAAAACCAATTTTCACTTTTATTGTTTATTATGAAAGTCTTTGTATTTTCCTTCCTCTTTTGGCCTTTGGTAAGTGCCAAGGCACCAAAATAGTTTTAATACATAGTAGCTTTGATAACAGAAAACTTGAAAACTGGCTTTTCTATCCATTCTGCTAGCCCCTTTTAGGGGCATGGTCTCCACCTACCTTAACTGGAGACACATGTGTAAGGTTGTCAAGGAAAGAAGGCAATACAGGCAAAGTAAGACAGTTTATTGAGGAGAAACTGTTGGAAGACTAAAGTAGAGACTAGCAGCTACTTAGAGTGGGGTATAATATTGCTTTACAAGGAAATTAGGAGAGGGGATATCCACAGCTGTTGGTTTTTTGTTTTGTTTTGTGTCTTTTTTGTTTTGGTGGTTTTTTGTTGTTTTGGTGGTTTGTGTTTTTTTCCAGGATAAGGGAGCAGATCAGGGGTCATAGATTGTTATTCCTTGGAAATGGAGGTAGAATAGTTGTTCAGCCCTAACAGAAATAAACAGAGCAGCAATTGTTGTTTCCTATAGTTCATTTAATTGACTATTCTGGGAAAGGTAGGGAGAGCATCTCTGTGGCCCTAACAACATGGTTTTATAAAACATCTAAAGCTGTGGGACCAGAAGAGGAGAGTGCTTGTCACACTGTTAAAAATGATGGTGGAGAGACAGTGAAGAGACTGAGGTAGATTGTGAAGAGACTATTGTGTGGTGTAACCAGAGGAACCCTGTAGACAGAGCCACAGCTAAAGGTTTTCTTTAGGATTACTGAATAAAAGACTGACTTGTAATTGCTCTGAGTTAAGAGTTTTCTGGATGATCAGAAAAGCTAGAGGTGCATCTGTGCTACTGAACTGAACTTATATTTTCATTAATTGAGAAATTGTGCCTTATTAATCTGGCTTGGGACTGCTGGACTAAATCTGGACTTGGATTATGTGAACTTTGCCTTCCCCATGCCTCAATCTGTTTCTGTAGTCAACTCCACAACTATGAGTAAAGACTGTGAGTCAAGTTGCAACAAACATTGGATTCAATTATTCGTAGAAATAGACACAGGAGCATTTAGGGTAGCATGTCTGACTATGTAGATATTTATATGCTACTATGGCTGCTATTTCAAGCTACGTATATTCAATGTTCAACTATCTTCCAATCTGGGCTCTACCACTACACTGCTATAACAATCTGCTTTCCTCTACATTTCATAGGGTTTTCAAAGTCCTATCACTTAAGAAGTAGATGTTTGATCCTGTTTGCTAGTCTGTCTTCACCTAGGAGCTCTACTAAAACCTGTCCACCATGGGTAACCCCTATGGTATTTGATACACCAGTGACACAGATTTTATTATCAAAGTAAACCACAAGATATCTCAGCAAACTGACAGAAAAGTGCTTTTACCAATTCAAACAATGTTCTCCTGAAACATAACCAACTGCCAATTTTGTACGTAACTTTAACAGCAAATCAATCTCTATGCCAGACCCTCTGGCCACGAGCCCTTGGGTCCAACTGACTTTTAAACACAAAGGCCCACCCACCAAGTCCTAATTGGTTTAAACAAGAGGCTTCTAGCTCAACATTGATTGCTAATTCACTCAAACCTGAGTGTACACTTGATTGCTAATTCAATCAATGTGACCTGAAACTTGCTCTAGGGCATAGAGAAGCCATAACAAAGAAAAGCATGCCTAAGTAAAAGAGTTGAACAGAAGATTTCAAAAGACAGCTCAAAAGCACTAGACAAAGTATTTTAATGGGCTATGCAGAGAGTTGGAATTGGTGAATAAATAAGGGGGGGAAACACCTGTATTTCTCAAGCTGAGAGAACTGAAGAACAAATTTAAACCTCAGGTTATAATACTGAAAGATTCTATGGGCAATATATTGAATGACCCAAAAAGCAACAAGAAAAGATAGAGGGAATACACAGTTTTACTGCAAAAAAAAAAAAAAAATAACTGATTGACACTGCAGAATTTTAGGAAGTACCATATGAGCAGGGACCAATGGTAATGAAGGTGGAAATAGAAACTCCATTGAAGGCATTGACAAAAAAATTAGGATCCAAGAATTGATGGCATACCAATTGACTTATTTCAATTTATAGATGCAGCCTTGGATTCAATTATCAGTCTATGCCAGGAAATTTGGAGTACAGCTATCTGGCCAACAGATTGGAAGAGGACACTATTTGTTCCCATTCCCAAGAAAGGTGATTCAACTCAATATGGAAACTATCAAACAACATCCTTAATACCACATGCAAACAAAATATTGTTGAAGATTGTGCAAAAATGGCTAGAACAGTACATAGAGAGGAAACTGCCAGAAGTTCAAGCAGGACTTAGAAGAGGTCATGGCACCAGGGTCTTAATTGTACTCATGCAAATAATTAAGTGGACCAGGAGACAGCTATGAAAAGAGAACAGGGGAACACCGTATAGTTTAAAATTATGGATGGAGTGTGTTGGCACTGTTCTCTCTCTCCACACCTATTTAATCTGCATGCTGAACAAATTATTTGAGAAGTTGGAATCTATGAAGACAAATGTGGTATCAAGATCAGTGGGAGACTAATCAATAACCTGAGTTATGTAGATGTTACAACCTTGCTTGTTGAAAGTGAGGAAGACTTGAGGTCCTTATTGCAGAGGATGAAGGAATGCAGCTTTCAATTTGAATTGTACCTCAGTGTCAAGAAAACAAGTATTCTTACAACTGGACCAATAGTCAACATCATGATGGATGGAGACAAGAATTAAACTCAACAACTTCATCTTACTTGGATCCACAATTAACACCGTTGGTACCAGTAGTCTGGAAATCAGGAGCCATAATACGTTTGTAATATTGAGGAGTAATGATGTCACTTTGAAGAGTAAGATGTCTCTAAGTCAGGCCATGGCCTTTCTAATCACTTGATATGCATCTGAGAGCTGGACAATGAATAGGAATGACAGAAGAATTGATACCTTTGACTTGTGATGTTGAAGAACAGTGAACAAATAAATATATCTTGGAGAGGATGCAGCCAGAGTGTTCTCTGGAGGCAAGGATGATGCAGCTTTGCCTCACATAATTTGGATATATTGCAAGGAGGGGCTATTCTGTGGAGAGGGAAGTGCTGCTTTGAAAGTTACAGAGTCAGCAAAGGAGACCTCAACCAGGTAGACTGACATAGTGACTGCCCCAGTGATTTCTATTGTGTGATGAAATGTGAGGATGTCATAGAACAGGATGGGATTCAGAGCTTCTGTTCTTAGGTTTGCTATGAGTCATACTCGATAACATCTAACAACAACAACAACAACAATGATGTTATTTATGGGGACAGTTCTTCTTTTTGAAGAAGGTAGAAGTTAAGACTCAGCTTTCCCCATGTTACCACTGCTCCTTTTATAGCCACACAGTGTACAACAGAATAAATACTCTCTGGCCCTTTATCACTCTTATCATCATTGCTTTTCCAGCACAATGTTATAG
>NW_006402090.1:0-2700 GCF_000299155.1 Elephantulus edwardii
TGCTGGTGCCAAGAGTGTTGACTGTGGAGCCAAGCAAACTAAAGCTGTGAACAATCTCAGTCTCTTCACCATCCATCTTGATGCTGCCAATTGGTCCAGTGGTGATAATCTTTGTCTTCTTGATATTGAGCCTTAATCCATATTGAAAGCTGCAGTCCTTGACCCTCTGCAGCAGGTGCTTCAGGTCCTCCTCAGTTTCAGCAAGCAGGGTTGTGTCATCTGCATGATGTAGATTGTTGATAGATCTTCCACCAATCCTGACACCACATTTCTCCTCATAGAGTCCAGCCTCCCAGATAATCTGTTCTGCACACTGGTTGAAAAGGTCAGGAGACAGGACTGGGATAATTGCTGTCAAGGACCTCTCCAGAGTGCAAAAGAGCAATGATGTTAGTTTAGAGATTAAGATGCGTCTGATCCAAATCTTGGTCTTCTTTATTGCTTGCTTTGCTTCTAAAAGCTTTCACCATAACTAAAGATGACAGGAGAAGTTATGCCCTTGAGTTGTGGTGCTGGAGAAAAGTGTTGAACATAACGTGAACTGCCAAATGAACAACTAGACCTGTCCTGGAGAAAGTGAAACTAGAATGATCCTTGGAAGCAAGGACAATGAAATTTTGCTTCACATACTTTAGGTAAGTTGTCAAATGGAGCCAGGCAGTCCCTGAAGAAGGACATCGTTCTTGGAAGGGTAGAAGGTCAAAACAAGTGAGGAGGATGAGATTGGACTGACATGGTGATTTTGGCAAAGTGGTCAGGTGTGTTGGAAATGGTCAGGTTGGCTCAGGACAAGGCAAGGTGCAGAGCCGTTGTTTACAGGACTGCTATGCACTGTAACTGACTCAATGGCACACAACAATAATCTGTCTTTAAAATCTTCCTTCTCAACTGTGTGCAACCAAGCATATCTCTGCTATCCCCCCCCACCCCCACCCCTTGTTCCATATTCTTAACCCTGGTTTTCTAGGATCACTTCTCTTTCGGCTCAATTTTATATTTGGCCAAAGATTGGTCAACATGGTGCTTTAGTAACTCCACTCTTGGTTGATGCATCTGTTTCTGAATTAGGGACCACATTCAGCTTCCAAGTCTATGTAGGCCTGTACTTTCTGCTGGACTGGATAAGTCCTCTTGCATCTCCTCTGCACATGTGGATAGGCTCTATTGTTCAGGAATGTGTGATGGGTAGGATTTCCTCTGTCTCAGCTACACATTATATGACATTTACTCAATTTGTGGTATGTGGAAAGAATGGAAGCCTTACTGTGTTTAGTTCATCTCCTGGAGCTTCCTTTGCATTCACTGCAAATAATGGCAACTCCATATGTGTTAAGAGTAGAAACCTCCACTTTTTCAGTTAGCAGCTAAGTACTTTAAATCGTTGCACCATCCAGGAATTGCTCACCTCCTAGAACTCCCAGTTAAATTCCCAACTAGTCCATTTTCACTCCGCTGTTTCAGACAAGTAGAGTTTCTGGCTCTCCTTGCTTATATGCCATTAAGGTCACCATTTAAAATTATACTGCTTCAAATGAAATAAACCCACTTTGGTCAATGTGGAAAAAAAAGCCCTTGGTCTTCACAACTAGCTCTACCTGGATTGAGCTATAAAAATGGAGCTGGGGAGAAACTAAGAAAAGAGGGGATAAATACATGGCATTGTAATAGATGAGGGAGAGAACTGAATAAAAGGAATATATGATTAGGTATTATCCACATCACAAGAGTCCAGAATAAGAGCTGTATAGTAAAGTGGACTGGGGTGGGGTTCTGTATAACAATGAAAGAACATTTTTCCCAAAGAAAAAAGTGATCTGGGGCATGGGGAGGTGGGACAGGGAGGAAAATATTCAACAATGAACATTTGGAAACCCAAATTCTTTGTCAACTTTCATTAAAATCTCAATTTTAAAAAATGGAGTTGGAGATTAGGGGATAGACACAGACAAGAACACTATAGATCTATGCTGACTCTACCCATGGGCAAACACTTCTGAGTTTTTTGTGTGTCTTCAATTAACTTACAGATTGATGAAATAGTCGTTCTTGACAGTTTGACCAGCATTATAGTTACTTTTCCAGGACAGGCTTTATCAACTTTATTCTCTCATGTACTAATTTAGTTACTACTGAGCATCAGGTTTTAAATTGTGTCTTTTCACCAAACTTGGAGACAAGACAGTGGTGTAGGAGAAGAATCTGAGCTAGAAGCTTTTAAGTCTAGGAGACTTTGTCACTTACTTTCTTGCAAATGTTTTTTTAATTGAAAACTGATTTCCACAGTTCTGTTTTGAAAATATGGCTTTTAATAGTATTCAGACTGTATAGCTAATACATTTATACAATGGATTTAAAATAATGAGTTGCTTTTACCCTTCCCATGATCTCATTTTCCTCATAAAGTTTTGTATCTGAGGAAGATTATATACGTAGGTTTAATCTTAGAGTAAGTGAAAATGGTTTTGATTCTGGCAGAAAGAGAAGGGTCTAGCTCTCTTTTTATTTTTATCTTTTATTTTTCTTTTTTGGCCATCCTTCCCCTTTAACTTTGGGAGCTTTCACCGTATACCAACACTGTACTAGTGCTTTTTACAGGAATTATCTTGTTTATTAATCACAAGCACTTCACCAGATGATTCCATTTTTTTATTTTTTTTTTTTGGAATTCAGATGCACTCTTATTGATTGTGCTTGGCTGTA
>NW_006402090.1:4010-4600 GCF_000299155.1 Elephantulus edwardii
CCAACACCATTTGTTAAAAAGGCTGTCGTTCCCCCACTTCACTGATTTCATCTCCTTGTCAAAGATCAGTTGACCATAGATAGATGGGTTGATCAGACAGCATGGTACTGGTACAATGACAGACACATAGATCAATGGAATCGAATTGATTCCATTTTTCAAAGTCAGAAGTAAAAGAGGAAAAAAAAAAATACCTTGCCTTGCTAAAAGTTAGCCACTTGGACTTTATCTCATAACTCTCTTCCACTTTAAAACACTCCATTCCACAAATAAATTGTTTATAAAGTAAGGTGTGGTCATGTGTCTAAGAAGAGTGGTAGTGAGTTGAGATGTGAGGAAGATTCTTCTAAATACAAGCTATCAAAAACGTCTTCCTGCAGTAGACAGTATTAGAGCCGAATCCAGCCCTAATATTTGGGTAGAGGCAACAAATAGGCCCTTTAGACAAAGAAAACACAGTTAACAAGGTATTGATGTTAGTTCTGTTCTTTAGAAACTATTTACGATGAATTGGCAGCATCTGGATGAATGGTGAAGAGATTGAGATTGTTCACAGCTTTAGTTTGCTTGGCTCCACAATCAACATTCTT
>NW_006402090.1:5018-6356 GCF_000299155.1 Elephantulus edwardii
GACATGTTGTAAGGAGAAACCGGTCCTTGGAGAAGGACATGATGCTTAGAAGGGTGGTGGGCAGGCACAGGAGGGGAAGACGCTCTATGAGGTGAATTGATTCAGTGACTGGGGTAATCAGGATGGGAGTGTCAGAGACAGTGCGATTGGCACAGGACAGAGCAGAGTTTAGAGCTGTTGTACACAGGGTCGCTATGAGTCGCAAGTGATTCTGTGGTACATAACAACAACAACAACAACGAGAAGTGAGCCAGAGAGCTTGTTGAGGTAAGGTTGTTCCAGCCTAAAGATTTTGGATTTTGTTTAGTAAACTCTGGAGGAGGTTATTCTTAGAAGATTTTTGTGCAGGGACCTGTCTAGAGTTGTGTTTTATATTTACCATCATCTGAGAATCAATGTGAATTGAACACAGGAATGACTAGGAGATCAAGAAAACGCAAGAGCGAGAGGGAGAGAGAATGAGAATGAAAGCACAAGCTTTCTTTCATTTCAGGATAAAATAGGAAAGAAGATTGTGGAGGCAAGACAATTAGGAGGTTACAGAAGAAGATCAACAAGATTTAGGAGGAATTACATATATAATCTTTTGAGTCAGTAGCAAAACCTCTTCTAATTCTGACATTTTACTTCTACTTGCTAGCTATTTTGTAACATCTGGATTTCCCCCCCCCTAGAAATAATATTAAGCAGTTGGTGTTTGGTTTGTTTTTGTTTTCTATTAAGCAATGATGAGTGTAGATTTTAAATAGGTTCCTGTTCTCAGAGGGAAAGACTTTAAACTCTCTCCTTTGAGAATAATGTTGGTTCTTGGGTTTGTGTATATACTTTTTACTATGTTAAGGAATTTTCCCTCTAATCCTATTTTGTTGAGTGCTTTAACCAGGAAAAGGTGTTGGACTCTGTGAAAAGTCTTTTCTGCATCAATTGATAGGATAATGTGGTTCTTGTTCTTTGCTTTGTTAATGTGATGAATTATATAGATTGTTTTTCTTATGTTGAACCATTCTTGCATATCACTTGGTCATGATGAATTATATTTTTGATGGATATATCACTGGATTCTATTGGTCAGGATTTTATTCAGGATTTTTGCATCTATGTTGATGAGCGATATTGGCCTATAGTTTCCTTTTTTTTGGTGGTGTCTTTTCATCTGATTTTGATATTAAGTATATGTTTGTTTCATAGAATGAGTCTGGGAGAATTCCATCTTTTCTACTTTCTGAAATGATTTATGTAGAATTGATGACAGTTCTTCTCTGAATTTTTTATAAAATTCACTTGTAAAACCATCTGGCCCAGGGCTTTTTGTTGTTGTTGTTAGAAGTTGTTTTATTA
>NW_006402091.1:0-512 GCF_000299155.1 Elephantulus edwardii
ACCAACTTTTACAGTCGGAGATAGATCGAACATGCAATCAAGATGCATTGATAATAATGGGTGACTGGAATGCAAAAGTTAGGAACAGAGAAGAATCAGTAGTTGGAGAACATGGGCTTGGCGACAGGAATGAAGCTAGAGATAGAATGATTGAATCTTGTACAATCAATGACTTATTAATTGCAAATACACTTTATAAGAGACACAAATGCAGTTTATACACATGGATTTCACCTGATGGTATGCATAGGAATCAGATCGATTACATCTGTGGAAGGAACTGCTGGAGAAGCTGTGAAAACTAGGCTGGGGGCTGATTGTGGAACAGACCACCAATTGCTCATATGCAAGTTCAAGCTGAAGGTGAGGAAAATTAAACCAAATCCACAGGAGCCAAAATATGACTTTGATTTCAAACCACCTGAATTTCAGAATCATCTCAGGAACAGGTTTGAGGCCCTGAACACTAATGAGTGAAGACCAGATAACTTGTGGAAGGATGTCAAATGTAT
>NW_006402091.1:2267-3762 GCF_000299155.1 Elephantulus edwardii
CGCTGTGAGTCGCAAACGACTCGATGGCACATAACAACAACAACAACAGATATTTCAAGAAATAACATCATCATGAACCAATGATACTAAGCAAAGAATTCCAGGTTGCACTGAAGATATTGACAACGAATAGGAATTGATGGAATATCAACTCAGGTGTCTCAGCAAACAGATGCAGCCCTGAGCGTACTCACTAGTCTGCATATAGAAATTTGAAAATAAGTACCTGACCAACTGACTAGAAGAGGTTCATATTTGTTCTCGTTCCAAAAATAGGTAATCCAACAGCATGTGAAAGTTACCTGACAATATCATTAATATAACACATAAGTGAAATCTTACTTGAGATTATTAAAAAATGACAAGAACAGTACATTGATAGGGAGTCTCCAGAAATACAAGCAGGATTCAGCAGAAGAGGTTATAGAACAAGGGATGTCATTGTTGATGTCATGTAGATCTTGGTTGAAATTAGAAAATACCAGAAAGAGGTTTACTTGTGTTTTATTGACCCCTTCCCCCCCGAAGACATTCGACGTTATGAATCATCATGAATTATGGTTAACATTGAGAAGAATAGGAATTCCAGAATAACTAATTGTGCTCATGTGGAACTTATATGTAGACCAAGAAACATTTTTTTGAACAGGATAAAGAAACACTGCATGATTTTAAATCAGGAAAGTTGTGTCAGGTTGAATCCTTCCTCCATACCTATTCAATCTGTATACTGAGCAAATAATATGAGAAGTTGGATTATATGAAAGAGAATGTGGCGACAGGATTAGAGGAACTCTTTAGCAACCAACGTTATGCAGATGACACTTCCCTAGCAAAAATGAAGAAGACTTGAAGCACTTTCTGAAGAAGATCAAAGACAACAGTCTACAATATGCATTACACTTAAATATCAGAAAACGAAAATCATAGCTAGACCCATAGGCATCTTGATTGAGAAAAGACTGAAGTTGTCAGTGACTTCTTTTTGTTTGGATCCACAATCAACACCTATGGACACAGCAGTCAAGTGCTCAAAAGATGTATTGCATGGGGGCATCTGCTGTCAATAACCTCTTTACAATGCTGAAGAGCAAAGATATTACTTTAAGACTTAGATGCCCATGATCCAAGCCATATATTTTCAGTTTCTTGTTGTTGTTGTTGTTCTGTGCTGTCAAGTCGCCTGTGACTCATAGCAACCCTTTGTACAACAGCCCTAAACCCTGCCCTGTTCTGCGTCAATCTCATTGTCTCTGACACACCTACTCCCATTAACCCAGTCACTGAATCAGTCCATCTCGAGAGTCTTCTCTCCTGCTCTGTCACTCCCAAGCATGATGTCCCTCTCCAAGGACGGGTCTCTCCTCACAACATGTCCAAAGTATGTTAGACGGAGCCTCAGAATCCTTGCCTCCAATGAGCCACCCGGTTTAACCCTTTCCAGGATGAATCTGTTTGTTTTCGTAGCAGTCCATGGTATTCTCAATACTCTTCT
>NW_006402091.1:5642-6244 GCF_000299155.1 Elephantulus edwardii
CTTTCCACAAATGTAATCAATCTGATTCCTATGCATACCATCAGGTGAAATCCAAGTATATAACCTGTGTTTATGTCTCTTAAAAAATGTATTTGATATGAATAAGTCATTGACTGTGCAAAATTCGATCATTCTCTCTCCAGCTCCATTTCTGTCACCGAGTCCATGTTTTCCAACTACTGAATGTTCTTCTTTGTTCCTGACTTTTGCATTCCAGTCACCCATTATTATCAATGCATTTTGATTGTGTGTTCGATCAATCTCCAATTGTAAAAGTTGGTAAAAATCTTCTATATCCTTTTCCTTGGCTCTGGTTGTTGGTTCATATATTTGAATGATCTGAACATTAACATTAAGACAAATGATTCACACGGAATGATTTGAATGATCTGAACATTCACATTAAGACAGACTAGGAAGAAGGATTGGCCATCCACTTCTGAAATAGAAGGCCTCTGAAAACCCTATGTATAACAGAACACATTTAGATAACAGAAATGGCAAAGGAGGTTTGAGTTTTCAAGTATGGAAATACAAAGGAAGAGGAACAGTTGTAAGCAGACACTGGTGATTGGGACATGGAATGTGAGAACCCTGAATGT
>NW_006402092.1:0-2706 GCF_000299155.1 Elephantulus edwardii
GTTTGTGTCTCTTATAAAATGTATTTGCAATGAATAAGTCATTGATTTTACAAAATTCAATCATTCTATCTCCAGCCTCATTCCTGTCACCAAGCCCATGTTTTCCGACTACTGATTCTTCTTCACTATTCCCAACTTTTGCCAATCAAAAGTTGGGAATAATATTCTCAGTAGATACAATAGATTTCACTATATTAAATCTTTCAATCCATAAGACTGAGATGTCTTCCCATTTTTGTATCATGTGTTATAATCTTCATTGTATAAGTTTCATGGTCACAGATATTCCTAGATGTTTTATAGGTTCTAAGAAATATTCCTAGATATAGGGAGAACTGGTGGAGATTCTATCAATTTGAAGTTATTGCAAGTGGTATTGTTTTCTTAGTTTCTTTCTTTCTTTTTTTTTTAGTAATCTTTGTTAGTGTAGAAAAATGCAAGAGTTTTGTTGTTTGTGGGTTTGGTGTTTTGTTTTGTTTTTTTTTTCTGAGTACAGGATACTTTATTGATGGTACATGAATGAGAAGGTGGACTGGATGGGAAGTGTCAAGGATGTGAGATTCTCAGCGAGTGTGTGGGGATCAAGTTGGGGCAAGATCTGCCTGGCAGCTGAGTCAGTGTCCTTCTCTCTCTTCAACCTCTCCTCTAGTTCTCCTCTCCCACTCTACTCCCACTCTTCTCCTTTTCTCACTCTCTCTCTCCTAGTGCTACTACTGCTTGGGCTGGCTCTCCAAGGAGCTCTATTCTTTTGAGGCCTTGTAAAATCACGCTGTTGACCACCCTGTTGCTATAGTCAAGATCATTGTCATACCGGAAAATGAGTTTGAGGAAGTGGTTGTTCAAGGTAATGCCAGACCCAGCATTGAAGGCAGAAGAGTGGGTATCACTGTTAAAGTCCAGGAGTCAACTTTGTCTTCAGTCTATCCTAGGATGCCCTTCAGGGGCCCCTCTGATGCCTACTTTACTCCCTTCTTGATGTATCATATTTGAAAGCTTTCTCGAGATGGCAGGGCAGAGCCACGACCAATACACTGGAAGTGGGACCATGGAAAGCCATCCCAGTGTTTCCCAGTCAGCAGTGCAAGTAGATGCAGGGATGATGTTCTAGACAGCTCCATGACCATCACACCACAGTTTTCTGGAGCAGAAATCCATAATCTTCTGGCTGTTGGTGATGGCAGGGGCTGTGGTCAGGAATTCCTCTGTGATGCCAAAGTTGTCATGGACGACCTTGGCCAGAGAACCAATTGTTGGTGATACAGGAGGCATTGCTGACAATTTAGAGGGTTGTCATGCTTTCATGGTTCACACCCCTCACAAATATGGGAGCACTGACAGAGCAGAGATGAGTACCCCTTTGGTACCATCCTTCAGGTGAGCCCCAGCCTTCTCCAAAGTTGTAAAAATGCCAGCAGATGCTATAACATTCTCAACACCAGCATCATCCCACTTGATGTTGGTGGAATCTTACTCCTGGAATATAGTGATGACTTTCCCACTGATGACAAGTTTTCCATTCTCAGCCTGGACAGTGTCCTTGAACTTGTCATGGGTAGAATCTTACCGGATGAAACACATAGGCCATGCAGTTGAGGTCATTGAAGGGGGTCAATGATGATAAAAACATCCACTTAGTTATCATTAAAAGCAGCCCTGATGACCAGGTGTCCAATGTGGCCAAGTCTGTTTACTCCAGCCTTCATTGTCATGTCTTAGGGAAGTGGCTGAGATGCATGAGAAGTGAGAATCATTTGTCAGCCAATGTGGAGTAGGGAGCCAAGCTCAAGTTATTTGTATGTGTTGTTCTGCAAGGTTACTAAATTCTTCTATAAATTGCACCACTTTTCTTGTGGAATTGCTAGGATCTTCTCTGTAAAGATCATGTCAGCTGCAAATTGAATTTGTTTTACTTCTTCCTTTTTGATCTATTGTTGGTTTTGTTGTGTTCTGTCCAGCAGGAACCAACCTATAGCTGACCCTACTGAGGGTCTTCGTTTGTCTGGGTAGAACTTCAAGTACAATGCTGAATAAAGTGTTAATAGGCTGCCTTACTTCACTCTCGTTCTCAAAGGAAAGGGTCTTAGCTTTACTCTATTGAATATACTGTTGGCTGTGGTTTTTGCATGCATGCCTTCAAATATGTTGAGGAATTCTCTAGTATTACTATTTTTCTAGGGATTTTTACCAGAAAAATATGTTTAATTTTGTTAAATACCTTTTTGTATTATTTTGTATGGTAATATGATTCTTTTCCTTTGTTTTATTTATATGATAAATTATATTGGTTGATGTTTCTAGTGCTGAAATATTCTTGAAATCTTGGTATAAACTTCATTTGATAATAGTATGATCTTGGTTTTAGCTTCTGATATGTTGTTGAAGTATGTTGGTTAGAATTTTGCTGAAAAATTTTGCCTCTGTGTTCCTAAGGCATATTGGTCTGTAATTTTCTTTTTAGTGGATTTTTTTACATGATTTAGGTTTAAGTGTTTTGTTAACTACAGAAACTGTTTAGTAGTGTTGTTTTGGAAAATATTGAGTAATATTAGTGTCATCTTTTTGTTACAACTGCTGTTAGTTTTTTAATAACATCTTCAATTTCTTCATTTGTAATGGATGTGTTTAACTTTTCTATCTCTGTATTCATTTAACTAGGTAGTGTATTTCAGGAATTTTTCCATTTCACCTACATTTTTAATTTCTTGG
>NW_006402092.1:3716-6389 GCF_000299155.1 Elephantulus edwardii
ATCAAATGTTCTGGGATTCCCATTGTTCTCTGAAATATCCACAATTTGTTGTGTTCCACAAAATGCCTTTGCATAGTAAATGAAACACAGACATTCCTCTGGTGTGATGTATTTTATCTGTGTTGAATTGATTGTAACATCAACAATTTTATATCTTGACTAAGTTCTTGCCTCTTATGTATTGTCTTTTACAATTAAGCCAATGTTTTGTCTGCTTTATAAGAATTTTTTTCTTGCTTTATCGATTCACTCTATTGTTTTGCTATTCCATGTATTTATAGCCTGTTCTTTATTATCTGCCACATTTCTTATAGATTTTGATTACTTTTTCACATCCTTTTTTATTCGTTCAACTTGTTGATTTATAGTAATGGTTTTGTATCTTCTTTCCTAACAGTCATTTTTGTTTTTTGCTGTAAATTTTCATCTGAATACTGCCTTTGCAGTGTCCCGAAGATTTTTATGTGTTTTTAATTTTATTTCATAAGAATGGTTAGTCTTCATTTTTTTTCTGTAATCCTATAAATGTTGTTCTTGTTAGGTGCTGCCAAGAAGAATATGCCTCATAATGGCTCTATGGACAACAGATCTGAGCTCTATCCTATCCTGTGCCGTCCTCATTTCTGACACAATAGTCACAGTATCAATCCATCTGTTCAATAATTGTCCAGTTTTCACCCATTGTCCACCTTTCCAAGCATGATGCCCTTTTCCTAAGAACAGACTTTCCTAACAACATTCCCCCAAGTATGTGAGATGAAGTTTTGTCATCTTTGACTTCCAGGAGCCCCTGGCACTGTCCTTTCTCTAAAACATACCTACTTATTCTCTTGGCAGTCCATGGCCTATCCAGCACTCTTTTTCCAACACGACAAGTCAAAAGCATTGATTCTTCTGTCATCCTTATCCATTTTCCAATCTCACATGAATAAAAAATGATGGCAAAGACCATGATCTCAATCAGTCACATGTTAGTCCTTAAACAGACATCATTGCTTGTTAGTAATTTGGAGAGATCCCTGCCTGTGGCCTTTCTCAATACATCTCCAGATCTCTTGACTCCTAGTACCAAATATGTTGATTGTGGATCCAAATAAGATGAAGCTGTTGACAGTTTCAATCTTTTCTCCATTTATCAAGATGCTGCCTATCAGTCCAAAGTGAGAATTTTAGTTTTCTTTATGTTGAAATGCAATCTATATTGAAGGCTGTAGTCTGCAACAAGCACTTCAAATCTTCCTCAGTTTAAGCAACCAAGGTTGTACAATCTGCATAACACAGACCATTGGTGAATCTTCCTCTGATCCTGATGCCACTTTGTACTTCATAAAGTCCAACTTCTCAAATGATTTGCTCAGCATACAGATTGGATAGGTATGTTGTTGTTGTTGTTGTTGTTGTGTGCCATCGAGCCGCTTGTGACTCATAGTGATCCTACGAACAAGAGCCCTAAACGCCGTTGAGAGAGGATATAAATGTGATGCACACCTTTCCTGATTTTAACCCATGTAGTGTTTATTTCCTTGCTCTTTGGACAACAGCCTCTTGATCTAGCTATAGGTTTCACATGAACACAACTCCACTGTTCTCTGTGTTAAGCATAATTTGTTATAATGCATCCAGTCAAATTTCTTTGCATAGTTGGTAAAGCACAATTAGACATTTCTCTATTTATATGTGTTGTTATTGTTAGGTGCCATCAAGTCTAATGCAACTTATAGCAACCCTTAGAACAACAGCTCTGAATCCTGTACTATCCGGGACCATCCTCACCATTTCTGATACACATGAGCCTCTTTTTACAGTCACCATGTCAACCCATCTTGATAAGGGTCTTCCTCTCTTTTACTGACCTGCCATTCGTTCATGCGTAATATTCTTTTATAAGGAATAGCTTCTCCTAGCAACATTCTGAAAGTATGAGAGACAAAGCTTTGCCACCTTTTCCAAGGAACCTGCTCATTCTTTCGACAGTCCATGAGGTATTCAGTACTCTTCTCCTACACCCCTACTTAAAAGTATCAGTTCTTCATCTGTCATCTTATTAATTGTCTAGATCTAAGATGCATAGCAAGTAATTGAAATGACCATGGCCTGAATCAGGTGCACAAACTGACATCATTGGTCTTCAGTATTTTGAAGAGATCCCTGACTTGTACAGAGATCTGATAAGCAGACTTCTCTAGTCCAATATGTCTCCTTTTCTCCTAACTGCTGGTCCCATGGATTTTGGTTGTGGCAAGATAAAGTCATTAACAGTTTCAATCCTTTCTCTACTATCACAATGTTGCCCACTGTCCCAGTGCTACAGGCCTTTTTTCTTGATGTTAAGATGCAATCAATACTAAAGGCATTAGTTAATTTCTATTTATTTGTTTATTTCAATTGTTCTGTTGCTTTATGGTCAGTAGTAATACTTTGCGATGAGTTCAGTGTTTTCAAACTTGTTTTGACTTGTTTTGTGTCCTGATGAATGTCTGGCGAATGAGTCATATATACAGTAGAAGAATGTGCAGTGTTATGATCTTAGGTACAAGCTCTATATAAGCTTTTAGGTTCAGTTGACTTAAGGTTATGTTCGAGTTTTCTTTTTTTTATTATTATTAAATTTTATTAGATTTAATGAACATTTACGGGGATTTTGGGTTTTCATTCCTTCATTGCTGCACCATT
>NW_006402093.1:0-6112 GCF_000299155.1 Elephantulus edwardii
ATTATATAAAACCTACACCTTTACGACAAAATTTAAAAAATTATTTTATGATGAAATTAGACTTACTGCTTTAAATCAAAACTGCACTCTTTTAGTTTTGAAAGAACTTAGAACTTCTTACCTTTATGCTGAAATACAGATATTGATGACTTCTTAGTGTGTTGTTTTTTTTGGACGGAGCCGTAGGAAGACTAACAAAGTAGAATGTAAATCCAGAAAAGAAAAGGGCGAGAGCTTGCACCGAGGAACCCCCAAACCTTTGCTTTTATTGGCATTCGGGAACAAAGAAATAGTTGACAGGGACATGGAAACATTAAGATTTCCCTCACAGGGCCCGAAAGGGCTGGGTACAGAGTTAGATAAAAAAAACATACATTCAAGCAAGACTTCTTTGTATTCATCAACTGTGCTTTCTGTATTTTTGCAACCACTTTATCAAGAGCAGGAATATTTGTTTCTACAAAAGTCAGTGGCTGAAGATTTACAGGAATTGCTTGTCATGTTTTCTTCTCAAGAGTGCCTCATGGGACCTGCCTGCCACCTTTTTTTTCTGAAGATAACCTCTGTGTTCAAGGCATACAGCCGCATTCCAAGGAGACACCTCCTTATAATCTTTGCCCCTTAAATAGTATTTCTGGGTTAGTTTATGCCAAAGCAAATAAAGGATGAGAGTCAGAATGGAGAAACCCATAACTGGCTTCTGGGCTATGAAGATAGCAATGTTTTACAGAGAAGGTTTATTCATCTATTGTTGCAGACCGAGGGTGAAGTATTTTTATAATTATTAATAATGAGACGAACTACCAGGAATGAGATAGAACAGAGAGTGTGAAAAGCAGGGAACCAGCAGCTCTCCACTGAAGCCCCCAAGCCATGCTTCCTGAGTATTTATTTAGAATCATAAGGAAGGTAAACAAAGTAAAATCATAAGGAAGTCCAAAACAAAAACAAAGGATGATGGTGAAGTCTTTTACAGATAAGGCCAAGTTCCTCTTTATGTTCATCTCAGGAGGGAGGGATTCAGCTGATAGAAACTAAGAACAGTGTAGACTCTTAGGGAACACCTTAGTGCCACAAGGTGACCTTCAGCTTGTAGTAAGCCTCCCTCATTTCCTGATAGAGCATTTAGTCTACTATTAGTAAATTTGATATTCGGTTTCCCTCAATCTATTATACATCCTCCAGGTCTTAACTGTGTACAATCTCAATCTCTTCACCATCCATCCTGATGCTACCAATTGGTCCAGTGGTGAGAATCTTTGTCTTCTTGACGTTGAGCCTCAATCCATATTGGAGGCTGCAGTCCTTGACCCTCAGCGGCAGGTGCTTCAGGTCCTCCTCAGTTTCAGCAAGCAGGGTTGTGTCATCTGCATAACGCAGATTGTTGATAGATCTTCTACCAGTCCTGACACCGCACCTCTCCCCATAGAGCCCAGCCTCCCGGTAATCTGTTCTGCATACAGGTTGAAGAGGTATGGAGATAGGATGCATCCCTGGCGTACGCCCTTCCCAATTTTGAACCATGCAGTGTTCCCTTGCTCTGTTCTGACGACTGCCTCTTAGTCCAAGTATAGGTTTTGCAGTAGAACGATCAAGTGTTCTGGGATTCCCATTTTTCTCAGAGTCAGCCACAGTTTGTTCTGATCCACGCAGTTAAATGCCTTTGCATAACCAATGAAACACAGATAGACGTTCCTCTGGTATTCTCTGCTTTCAGCTACACTATCCCTAGTACCACGACCCCTTCTGAAACCAGCCTGGACTTCTGGTGGTTCTCTCTTGATGTGCTGTTCCAGTCGTTTTCGGATAATCTTCAGTAAAATCTTGCTTGCATGTGAAATCAGTGAGATTGTTCTATAGTTTCCAGATTCTCTTGGGTCCCCTTTCTTTGATCTCTTCCAATCAGTTGGCCAAGTGGTTGTTCTCCAGATTTCTTGGCACAACTTGGTGAGCACGTCCAGGGCAGCATCTGTTAACTGAGATATGTCAATTGGTATACCATCTATTCCTGGAGCCTTATTTTTTGCCATTTCCTTGAAATCACCAGTAGCCAGAAAATTAAACGGCCCATTGCCGTGGGAAAGTCTGCTGTTAGGGACCTCTCCAAAGTACTGAAGAGCAATGGTGTCTCTCTGGAGACTAAGGTGTGTTTGATACAGGCCAGGGTCTTCGCAATCACTTGTTATGCATCAGAGAGTTGGACAATGACCAAGGAGGATAGAAGGAGAATTGATGCCTTTGAGCTGTGGTGCTGGAGAAGAGTATTGAGAATACCACGGACTGCTAGGAAAACAAACAGATTTGTCCTGGAAAGGGTTAAACCGGGTGGCTCCTTGGAGGCAAGGATTCTGAGGCTCCGTCTAACTTACTTTGGACATGTTGTAAGGAGGGACCGGACCGGTCCTTAGAGAGGGACATCATGCTTGGGGGGCTGGAGGGACGGCGCAGGAGAGGAAGGCCCTCTATGAGGTGGATTGATTCAGTGACTGAGATAATTGGGATGGGAGTGTAGGAGACGGTGCGATTGGCACAGGACAGAGTGGAGTTTAGGGCTGTTGTACGTAGGGTCGCTATGAATCGCAAGCGACTCGACAGCACATAGCAACAACAACCAGGTCTTAACAATAAAATGTATAGAGATGACATATCCAGTGTGTGCTTTGTGCTTTGTTAGTCGCTGCTAGAAAATTAATGGAAAATTGTTCCTACCAACGATTCAGTCTTTTCAGAAGGCTGAAGGCTGTCTGGAGACTGAACCATTCATCTTGTCATCGATAGAAGCTATAGTTATGGGAATGAGAAGAAAACGTCACGGAATGAATCCAAATCCATGAGCAGATTTCAGACCAATCCGTACTAGAGTGTGTGGAACTTGTCTTTGATCCTGACAGCGTTGTTTTACAAAGTAGAAACAAGAAGTAGAGAGAAAGGGTGAAACTCCAGCTGAAAGGGTCAAGTGTGAGACACACTCCCATGTGTTTTTTGAGACAGACTTGGGGCTTTGGGTCCAAGAATCTTTTAGATTGTTGCCGTCATTCTTATAATAACCTCTCTCCCATTCTCTCAGCCTGGCTCCCTTTCCATTTTAAAACGTTACTTCAAACTAGAATGGCTCTGAGGATAGAAATTGCTGTAGTGTACCTTCGAGTAGCAACAGACTCTTAGCTGACCCTCCAAAAGATTTTCAGAGGCGGTTAATCCCATGGGAGCAGATTGATTTGACCACATCCTTTTCAGCGGGTGGATTCGGACCGCTTGCTATGGGATTACAAGTAGTGCTGTCTTATTTCTCTTTTCCTGATGGCAAGATGAACTTCTTGTTGTTCTTGTGGGCTGTGGAATCGCATGCTACCCTGTGTACAACAGCTCTGAACTCTGCTCTATCTTGAGGCAATTTCATTGTCTCCGGCACACCTACCCCCATTACCCAACACACTGAGTCCGTCCATTTCTGTCTTTGAGGGTCTTCCTCTCTTGCACTGTCCCTCCACCCTTTCAAGCTTGATGTCCATCTTTCAAGGACTGGTCCCTCCTGGCCGCATGCTCAAAGTATTCTCGGACGGAGCTTCAGAATCCTTAACCTCCAAGGAGCAGCCTGGTTTCACCCTCAACTTGTTTATTCTCTTAATCGTCCATAGTTTGTTCAACACTCTTATCCAGCGTTACAACTCAGAGGCCTAAAGTCTTCTTCTATCATCCTTGGTCATTGTGCAGTTCTCTGATGCTGTTTTAGTTTCCTTCTCGTAAAAACAAACTTTGCTTTTCACTCAAATTCAGTCCTGCCTGTTGTAGTTGCTGCAGCGTGATTGGCTTGTCTAAGTGAGCACAGTCAGTGTGAAATCTTTCACCTAGGTTCTTTCCTCTCAGACAGACCCTCACCTGCCCTGTTCCACAGGAATGGTTGGAACCATCTCATTTCTAAAACAGGTACAGGACAAGCACTAGGGATTCCATGGAGCGAAGGTGCGGAAGTTATGAAATGGGAAAGGACAGTTAAGAGAAGAACAATCCACCGTAATTGTTTGCTGCTTCTTGTCTCCCGTTGAGTTGGAAGCGACCCACAGCTGACCGGCGCTCTAGTGGGTTTTCAGATGGGAGGGTATCGTGGCCTCAAACTGTGTCCCCTTGAGATTGCAGTGCAGCTCCTTGCCACTAGGCCACCAGAGCTCCCTAGGATTGGCTTAAATACTGTAACATTTAATTGCATCTGGCAGTGGCCACTAAGACTTAGGAATGACTGTAGATTTAAAATGATGATGGAATTCTGTGGCCGTATGGTGAGCCACATTACTATTCTACAGACTAAGTGACCAGTTACTGTTTAAGTGTGGTTCAGTGGTTAACGGTAGGCTTATCATGACCTCTTTTTTCTTTTCAAGCTGGGCATCAAGGTCCCCTTGACCAGCAGGGCGCAAGTCATTGCCATGGGTAGCTGACCTGGAAGCGGGATTCTATGACAGATGGCAGACAGAAAAGGAATCTGTTTTAAAGATTTCATACCAACGTTGAGCTGGACTAGGCCTTTCTAGTAAGGGACTCTTCATGGGCACCTTGTGAACGCCCGTCCTGCATTTACAAGCTGTCTTAATTCTTCTCATCAGATCCGCTGTAGAGGAGGCTAGGCAAATTGCACTACAATCCCAAAGGCATGTGGTTCGAATCCACCAGCTGCTTCGTGGGAGAGAGTGATGGGCATTCTCCTCCTGTGTGATTAAAACCAGCTGGAGGGTCCACTAGGTGTTGGTTGCAGGTCAGTGGCACATAAAAGCAACAACAAGTGAGATGCCAGGCCCTAGGAGGGAGCCACAAGACGCCACGGTCTGTGTTTGATGATGGTCTAGCTGTGAAAATTCATCCCCTGCACGATGGCTGGGGCCCTCTTCTCCTGTGACTCGTGGGAGAACCTTGAGTCAGCCGGGCCAGCAGGTCAGCCTTGACCTCTGAACCTGTGTCCTGCCTGACCCAGACGGGACACTCTCACTTTTGGAAAAAAGAAAAAAAAAACAGTCATGAATATAAGACAGAAAACCCTAGAAACAGTCTAGCAGAAACCCAGGGGGAATAAAATTATTGGACACTCTTGAATCTTTTCCAGTATATAATGATCTCAGGTGAAGTCTAACAAATGCCCAACACGGGATTCTTAGCTAATCTTTCTATTAGCAGATCAAGGAGGCTGCTGGCGTTACGTAAACCACCCGTGTGTATCTTTTCAGGAAGCTCTGGTCGAGATATCCTGTCTTGGGGTTTGTACCACAAACTCCAAGTTGACCTCACTCTTGGCAGTTTGAATCCACAAGCAGTTTTTTTTTAAAAATAACTTTATGTTTTTTGTATTATTTTGTAGGACTCCAACTGCATCTCATCTGCTTCTGATAAAAATAGGCAAATAATGTTAGTAAAAAAGAAAATTAGATTATATTGACTTCAGTCTGTTAATGTGAATAATCACACGTTGCAAATACAGTGTATAGATCATATGGAAGTGTGAGGAGAGAATAAATCAGTGACTTAAGATTTATGACCTATGCTCACCTTTCAGTTTAAATATTTAAAGTTAAAAGTTATCCTCACACATTGAAAATATAGTGTGTATATCGTATGGAAGTGAGAGGAAGGAATAAATAGAGCAGTGACTTAAGAATTAGGACCTATACTCTTTAGTTTAAAGATTAAAAGTTATCTATTGTCTCTGATGTTTTTAAAACAAACTGTCTTGAAAATTCTTTGTAAAAAATGGAGAAAAATCTGTATGATTCCCCCAATGGCTAGTCTTCTAGGTAAGTTCTTCTGAAATGCAAACTTGGCTGTTTTCCGACATTACCTCCTGTCCCCACCGGAATGCTGCTCCCCTGTGTTCCAATCCATTGATCACAGTCTCTTTGATCTGTAGTTTTCCTTCTGGTTTTTTTGTTTTACATTTTAATGCCTCTGCACTTATGTCGCTTTACACAGTAGAATATAAAATTTGGCTACCACCCTCAGGAATCAGCTATGATGTCGTTTTTCTCAACAACTCAGACTGAGTGAAGCCTAGCTGTGTCTACGCATCTGTCAGTTCACCTGTCACGAATTTAAATTTGTTTTTTTTTCTATAATTATATTTTATTAA
>NW_006402094.1:0-4179 GCF_000299155.1 Elephantulus edwardii
GCAGGAGGGGAAGACCCTCTATGAGATGGATTGATTTGGTGACTGGGGTAATCGGGATGGGTGTGCCAGAGGCGGTGCGGTTGGCTCAGGATAGAGCAGGGTTTAGGGCTGTTGTGCATAGGGTCTCTATGAGTCAGAAATGACTCGACGGCACATAACAACAACAACAGACTTTATGAGGAGAGTTCTACAGATGACACAGCCTTATTTGCTGAAACCGAAAAGGGGGTGGAACATTTGCTGCGGAGGGTCAGGGACTGTAGTGTGAAGGATGTATCGATGCTTAATATCACGAAAAACAAAGATTCTCACCACTGGGCCAATTAATTAGTAGCATCATGATAGATGGAGAAGAGATTGAAATTGTTTACAATTTTAGCTTGCTCGGTTCCACAATAAGCACTTTTGGCACATGCAGTCAGATAATCAAAAGACTAGTTGCATTAGGAAAATCTGCTATCAGCGACCTCTCAAGAGTGTTGAAAAGCAAGGATCTCAGCTTAGAGACTAAGGTGCACCTGATTCAGGCCATGATCTTCAGAATTACTTGCTATACGTCAGAGAGATGGACAATGACCAAAGGTGACAGAAGAAGAATTGATGCCTTGAGTTGTGGTGCTAGAAAAGATTATTGAAAATACCACGGACTGCCAAGAAAACTAACAGGTCTGTCCTGGCAAGGGTGAAACCAACTTGCTTCATGAAGACTCTATCTCACATACTTTGGACAGATGGCCAGGGAGGACCAGTCTTTGGAGAAGAATATCATGCTTGGAAGGGTCAAGGGACGGTGCTAAAGGTAGACCCTGGATGAGATAGATTGACACAGGAACTGGGTTAATGAGGATAGGTCAGAGATAGCGATATTGGCTCAGGATAGAGTAGGGTTCAGAGCTATTGTGCATGGAGTCACTATCAGTTATAGTCAGCTTTATGGCACATAACAACAACATTACAATTATGTAACAAGATAAAAGGATTATGTTGAAATTAAGCTATCATTAGAGCTGTAATAATGACAAAAATAACAAATTAAGATTTAAAAAAAATCCCTGTTGAGAAAAATAAATTCTGAATCAACTCCATAACAGAATGGAGATGAGAAATTAAAATGAAATGAATTTAAAGATGATTTTCTAGAACTTATTAAAGTAAACCAGAGACAAAAGGAAATAAATATGACCAGACCCTCACAGGCCAGTGAGACAACAGCACACAGTCACGTAGAGGTATCACTGAACTCCCAAAATCAGAGGAGAAGAAGATTGGGGCAGAAAACAAAAATTGAAGGAACAGTGGTTGAAACTTTTCTGAATATGGTGAAAAACACAAATTTACAGATACAAGGAGACTAGTGAAATCCAAAAAGGATAAATTCAAGAAAGTCACATCTGAAGTCATTATAATAGAGTAGTGAAAGGCTAAATGATGACCAAAAAAAAAAAATTCCAACAAAACCTTGAAAATAAGTAGAGGAAAACCTACACATCATGCATAGAGGAAGAGTTTTAATAAATGTAGGTTTCTCATTAGAAATCAGGAAGGTCAGAAGATAGTAGAATACCATTTCTATATTGCTGAAAGAAAAAACCTGTCAACCCTTAATTTTATATTCATCAAAAATAACCTTTAGGGATAAAGTCAAAATAAGAATATTTTTAGATTAAGGAAAACTGAGAGAATTTGTTCCCAGAGGGCTTGTTCTACATAAAAATGAAAGGAAATTCATCAGACTCTAAAGGGAAATGACAGCAAAAAATAAAATTGGATTTTCGGGGATGACAGAAGTGCAACAGAAATGGTATGTATTTGGGTAAATATAGCAGACTCTTTTTTCCTCTTAAATTCTTTAAAATATTTAAGACTTCTGAATGTTGAAATTATATTGCTATGGACTTTTTAACATATGAAGATATAATACAAAATGACAACTATACATGAAAGTCAGTTAGGGACTAGAGTGAAGGAGTTTAAGTGATTGCAAAGTCTACATTTTACTTGAATATGTGTGGCTGGAGTAATGGGGGTGGGTGTGTCAGAGACAATGAGATTGGCACAAGATAGAGCAGGTTTAGGGCTGTTGTATATAGGGTTGTTATGAGTCACAGGCAACCCAATGGTACATAATAACAAAAACGTGTGTTGTAATTTCTACCTATGTTGTCATTTCTATAGCAACTCCTAAATACTGAGATTTAGGCAAAATATCAATGACAAAATAAGATTAAAAAATGCCAAAAGAATTTTTAAAGGAATTATTTATTTCTTTTTTTTAGAATAATAAAAATAAATATTTAATGAAAAATGTTATTTAAAAAAGAACCCAAAAGAAATCTGAAAATGGGAAGGGGAAAAGGAGTAAAATTAGAGAGGCACATAGAAAATTAATGTAAAATGATAGAGTACTATAAAAGATATCAATAATTACATTAAATGCTAATGGTCTAAATTTTAAAATTAAAATGTAGTTTGAAAATAATACCTAATCATATATTCCTTTTAAACAATTATCTCCCTCATCTGTGATATTATTTTCATGACAAAAGTTCAGAATAAGAGCTGCATAGTAAAATGGACTAGGGAGGGGATTGTATAACAATGAAAAAATTTTTTTTTCTTTTCAAAGAGAAAAGTGAACTAGCGGGGAGAGGTGGGCAGGGAGAAAAGTGCAACAGTGAATGGAAATCCAAGGTCTCTATAAACTTTTATTAAAATAAAAAAGAAAAAAATACAGTTTGAATGGATTAAAAAGCTCGCTCCTATTATATGCTGCCTTCAAGTGGTATACTTGATTTTTTAAATGATTTTCATACATTCATTCATATACATGATGTTTGATAATATTAAATGTAATTGCATTAGACTGTGTAGACCATAACAAACTGTGGCTAACTCTGAGAAGAGTGGGAATCCCAGAACACTTGATCATGCTAATGTGAAACCTATACTTGAACCAAGAAGCAGTCGTCAGAACAAAGCAAGGAAACACTGCGTGATTAAAAATTGGGAAGGGCGTATGCCAGGGATGTGTCCTATCTCCATACCTTTTCAACCTGTATGTAGAACAGATCATCAGGGAGGCTGGGCTCTGTGAGGAGAAGTGCGGTATCAGGATTGGTGGAAGATCTATCAACAATCTGCATTATGCAGATAACACAACCCTACTTGCTGAAACTGAGGAGGACCTGAAGTGCTTGCTTCTGAGGGTCAAGGACTGCAGCCTCCAATATAGATTGAGGCTCAATGTCAAGAAGACAAAGATTCTCACCAATGGACCAATTGGCAGCATCAGGATGGATGGTGAAGAGATTGAGATTGTACACAGCTTTAGTTTGCTTGGCTCCACCAGCAGCCAGGACATTAAAAGATGTATTGCGATGGGAAAGTCTGCTGTTAGGGACCTAAATACTCAAGAGCAACGGTGTGTCTCTGGAGATTAAGGCGCGTCTGGTACAGGCCATGGTCTTTGCAATCACTTGTTATGCGTCAGAGAGCTGGACAATGACCAGGGAGGACAGAAGGAGAATTGATGCTTTTGAGCTTTGGTGTTGGAGAAGGGTGCTGAGGGTACCATGGACAGCTAAGAAAACAAACAGATTCATCCTGGAGAGGGTTACACCGGGCTGCTCCTTGGAGGCAAGGATTCTGAGACTTCGTCTGACATACTTTGGTCATGTTGTAAGGAGGGACCGGTCCTTGGAGAAGGACTTCATGCTTGGGACGGTGGAGGGCAGGCACAGGAGGGGAAGGCCCTCTGGGAGGTGGATTGATTCGGTGACTGGGGCAATCGGGATGAGTGTGTCGGAGACAGTGAGATTGGCACAGGACAGAGCAGAGTTTAGAGCTGTTGTACATAGGGTCGCTATGAGTCACAAGCAACTCGACGGCACATAACAACAACAATTGATCAAAGCCTTTTATCAACATGTTTCATCAAATCTACACTGCCCTTTGCCTATTCGTTCTCTCCACCCATCTGTTCACCTATCTTTGCTGCCCTAGTTTATTTTTTCACCCTTTCCCCTTTTTACCCTCTTCTCTTCTTTCCCCACCTTATTTAAATGCTTATACATAGCCTGTACAATCTATGGAGCCAAGCAAACTAAAGCTGTGTACAATCTCAATCTCTTCACCATCCATCCTGATGCTGCCAATTGGTCCAGTGGTGAGAATCTTTGT
>NW_006402094.1:5840-6325 GCF_000299155.1 Elephantulus edwardii
ACAGATGTAATCGATCTGATTCCTATGCATGCCATCAGGTGAAATCCAGGTATATAACCTGCGTTTATGTCTCTTAAAAAATGTATTTGCTAGGAATAAGTCATTGATTGTGCAAAATTCGATCATTCTCTTTCCAGTTCCATTTCTGTCACTGAGTCCATGTTTTCCAACTACTGAATCTTCTTCTTTGTTCCCGACTTTTGCATTCCAGTCACCCATTTGTTATCAATGCATCTTTATTGCATGTTCGAGCAATCTCCGATTGTAAAATTTGGTAAAAATCTTCTATCTCCTCTTCCTTGGCTCTGGTTGTTGGTGCATATATTTGAATGATAGTGGTAATCACTGGATTTCCTTGTATGCGTATAGATATTATCCTGTCACTGACAATATTGTACTTCAAGATGGATCTAGCAATGACTTTTTAAACTACGAAAGCAACTCCATTTTTCCTCACCTTTTCATCTCCAGAGTAATATATCATA
>NW_006402095.1:0-3834 GCF_000299155.1 Elephantulus edwardii
AAGGATTCTGGGGCTTCGTCTGACATACTTTGGACATGTTGCCAGGAGGGACGGGTCCTTGGAGAGGGACATCATGCTTGGGAGGGTGGAGGGACGGTGCAGGAGGGGAAGACGCTCTAGGAGATGGATTGATTCGGTGACTGGAGTAATTGGGATGGGTGTGTCAGAGGCAGTGCGGTTGGCGCAGGATAGATAGAGCAGGGTTTAGGGCTGTTGTGCATAGGGTCGCTATGAGTCACAAACGACTCGATGGCACATAACAACAACAACATGAACATTGAAGAAAGAGGATGGTTAAAGTAATGACGGTTCTGTAGGATTCTGTAAACTTTTATACGAGACCCTTGTCTGAAATGGTATTGTCAAATGTTTTACCCAGTCAGTAGGCTTTCGTTTCACTCTGTTGGTAACATTTTTTATGCAGACAGGGATCTTCAGAAGGTCCCATTCACCGATTTTATCCTCTCCAAACTGTTCATTTTTGCCTGCATGTGGCAGTCTCTTTATACCACAGAACAGACCATCTAAGCTTGATCCCAGTCTGTCTCATAGGAATTTTATGGTTTTGGGCTTTACTCCCAGGTTTCTGTATAGCAGAGCACACTTAGAGTAGACTACCAGAGATGTAAATTGAACCTGAGCCCTCAAATATGAAAACAGAAAGGTGGAGAAACAGTTCTAAGAAGAAATTTACAATTAGTATATAGAATGTAAGAGGCATGAATATAGGAAAATTAGACATCATAAAGAAAGAAATGTTATGTGCCGTCGAGTCATTTGCGACTCATAGCGACCCTGTGTACAACAGCCCTAAACTCTGCTCTGTCCTGTGCCAATTGCACTGCCTCTGACACACCCATCCCAATTACCCCAGTCACTGAATCAATCCAGCTCACAGAGGGTCTTCCCCTCCTGCGCTGTCCCTCCACTCTACCCAGCATGATGTCTCTCTCTAAAGACCTGTCTCTTCCTACAACATGTCCAAAGTATGTCAGGCAAAGCCCCAGAATCCTTGCCTCCAAGGAGTAGCCTGGTTTAACCCCCTGCAGGATGAATCTGTTTGTTTTCTTGGCAGTCCATGGTACATTCAATACTCTTCTCCAGCACCACAGCTCAAAGGCATAAATTCTCCTTCGATACTCCCTAGTCATTGTCCAACTCTGATGCAAAACAAGTGATTGCAAAGAAAGAAATAGAATGCATAAATATTGAAATATTGGGTATTAGTGATATCAGATGGATTAGCATGGGACATTTTGAATCCCACGATCATATGATCTACTACACTGGAGATGAAAAGGTGAGAAAAAAACAGAGTCACTTTCTCAGTTAAAGCCATTTCTATATCCTTCTTGAAATGCAATACTGTGACAGGATAACATCCACATGCATACAAGGAACTCCTGTTAATACCCCTATCATTCAAATTTATGCACCTATGGCAAAGCCAAAGTAGAGGACAAAGATGATTTCTATCAACTGCTGCAGTCAAAAATCGAGCGAACATGTGACCATGATGTTTTAATAATAATAATAATGGGTGACTGAAATGCAAAAGTTGGGAATCAGGAAGAAGGATCAGTGGTCGGAAAATATGGACTTGGTGACAGAAATGAGGTTGGGGTTAGAATGATAAAATTCTGTACAATCAATGATTTATTCATAGCAAATACCTTTTATAAGAAACATAAACACAGGCTGTACACATGGATTTCACCTGGTGGGATGCACAGGAATCAGACTGATTAACTTTGTGGAAGTAACCGCTGAAGAATTGTAGTATCAGCAGTAAAAACTAGGCCAGGTGCTGATTGTGGAACAGACCATCAACTGCTCTTATGCAAGTTCAAATTAAAACTAAAGAAGGTTAAATTATATCCACAGGAATCAAAATCTGATCTTGAGTCTATCCCCCATGAATTTAAAAATCAACTCAGGAATAGGTTTGAGGCCTTGAACACTAATCAATGAAGACCAGATAAGCTGCAGGGAGATCTCAAGACTATGGTTCATGAAGACTGCAAAAAGTCATTACAAAGAAGGAAGAAGACGACCAAAATGGGTGTCAGAAGAGACTGTGAATATTGCACTAGAGTGCTGAGAAGCCAAAGCAAAGTGGAGAAATCAAGAAGTTAAGGAGCTGAACAGATTTCAAAGGGCCGCTTGGGAAGACAATGCAAAAATATTATAATGAAATGTGCAAGGAGCTGGAGTCCGAAAATCAAAAGAGCCAACTTGCTCAGCATTTATTAAGCTGAAGAAATTGAAGGACAAATTCAAGCTGTGAGTTGCAGTGCTTAAGGATGCTATGGGCAGAATACTGAATGATTCAGGAACCATTAATAGAAGATGGAAGGAATATATAGAGTCACTGCACCAAATAGAATTGGCTGACACAGAAGAACTTCAAGAAATAACATATGATCAAGAGGCAGTGGTGATGAAGGAGGCCGTTCAGGCTCTTCTGAAGGACTTGGTAAAAAAAAAGCCTCAGGAATTGGTAGAATACCAACTGATATATTTTAACAGACAGCTGCCCTGGATGTGCTCACCAAGTTGTGCTAAGAAATCTGGAGGACAATTACTTGGCCAATTGACTGGAAGAGATACATATTTATTCCCATTCCAAAAAAGGTAACCCGACAGAGAGTGGAAATTATCAAACAATATCACTGATATCACATGCAAGCAAAATCCTGCTGAAGAGTACCCAGAAAGGACTGGAACATTACATTGACAGAGAACTACCAGAAATACAAGATGAGTTTAGAAGATGTCATGGCACTAGAGATATTATCACTAATGTCAGATGGATCTTGCCAGAAGGTGCAGAGTACAAGAAGAATGTCTATCTGTGTTTCATTGACTATGCAAAGGCATTTGACTGTGTGGATCACAAAAAATTGTGGCAAACCTTGAGGAAAATGGGAATCGCAGAACATTTGACTGTGCTTACACAGAACCTATACTTGGGCCTGGAAGCAGTCCTCAGAACAGAGCAGGGCAACACTGTATGGTTCAAAATCAGGAAAGGAGTGCATCAGGGATGCATCCTGTCCCCATACCTTTTCAATCTGTATGCAGAACAGATCATTCAGGAGGCACAGCTTTATGAGGAGGGATGTGGCATCAGGACTGGAGGAAGACTCATCAACAAGCTACAATATACAGATGACACAACCTTGCTTGCTGAAACTTAAGAAGACCATAAGTGCTTGCTGAAGAAAGTCAAGGACTGTAGTCTTTAATATGAATTGAAGCTCAATGTCAAGAAGGCAAAGATTCTCATGACTGAGCCAACTGGCAGCACCATGATAGATGGAAAAGAGACTGAGGTTGTTAGCAATTACAGCTTGCTTGGATCCACAATCAACACTCTTTAACACCAGCAGTCAGGAAATCAAAAGACAAATTGTATTGGGAAAATCTTCTGTCGGGGGAGGGAACCCCTCCAGGATGCTGAAAAACGACGATATCAATCTAGAGATAGTGGTGCGCTTAATCCAGGCAATGGTCTTTGCAATTACATGTTATGCTTCAGAGAGCTGGACAATGACTAAGGATGATAGAAGAATCAATGGTTTTGAATTGTGGTGCTAGAGAAGAGTCTTGAACATATCATGGACTGCCAAAAAAACAAATAGGTCTGCCTGTCTTGGGGAGGGTGAAACCAAAAAAACAAATAGGTCTGCCTGTCTTGGGGAGGGTGAAACCAAAAAAACAAATAGGTCTGCCTGTCTTGGGGAGGGTGAAACCAAGTCTCTTCTTGGAGGCTCAGATTTTGAAGCTCTGTCTTACATACTTTGGGCAGGAGGACCAGTCCTTGGTGAAGGA
>NW_006402095.1:4659-6238 GCF_000299155.1 Elephantulus edwardii
GTTTTGAGGTCAGAAAGTGCTACGCCTCCCACTTCATTTTTGTTTTTCAGAAGTGCTTTGCTTATTTGGGGTCTGTTTCCTCTCCAAACAAACTTGACAACTTCCCTTTTGATCTTCTTGAAAAATGAATTTGGAATCTGTATTGGGGGTGCGTTAAACAATAGATTGCTTTTGGTAGAACTGTTATTTTCACAATATTGAGTCTTCCTATCCATGAACAGGGAACATTTTTCTATTTCTTTAGGTCTTTTATTGTGTCTTGTAGAAATGTTCTGCAGTTTTCTTTGTACAGGTCTTTTGTGTCTCTAGTTAGCTTTACTCCCAAGTATGTCAATTTGTGGTTGGCTATTGTAAATGGTATTGCTTTCTTGGTTTCCTTCTCTGAATTATCTTTGTTACTGTAGAAAAAAACCAACTGATTTTTAACTACTGATCTTATATCCTGTCACTCTAACAAATTGGTCTACTAACTGTAACAGTATTTTTGTTGAGTCCTTGGTGTTTTCTGTGTACACAATCATCTGCAGAGAGCAACCATTTCACTATCTCTTTGTTTAACTATTTCTTTTCTTTCCTCTCTTGTCATATTGCCCTAGCAAACACTTTCAATACTGAATAAAAGTGGTGACAGTGGGCATCCTTGTCTGGTTCCTGCTCTCAAGGAACATGCTTTTAGTCTTTCTCCATTGAGAATGGTATTGGCTATTGGTTTTGCATATATATTTTTCATTATGTTGAGGAAATTCCCTTCTATTTCAACTTTGCTAAATATCTTTATGAGGAAGGGGTGTTGGATTTTGTCAAGTGGGTTTTTTTCTGCAGCAATTGCTAAGATCATATGGTTCTTGTTATTTGCTTTGTTAACATGGTGAATTACGGTGACTGTTTTTGAACCATCTTTGTACACGTGTTACGAATCCCACTTGGTTATGATGAATTATTTTTTTATGTGTTTTTGGATTCTGTTGGCTAGGATTTAATTAAGGATTTTTTAATCTATATCCTTAAGAGATATTGGCCTGTGGTTTTCTTTCTTGGTAATATTTTTGCCTGGTTTTGGTATTAGGGTTATGCTTGCTGCATAGAATGACTTTGGGAGTGTTCATCCTTTTCCTATTTTTTAAAATACTTTAAGAAGAATTAGTGATAGATCTTCTCTGAATGTTTGGTAGAATTCAGCTGTGAAGCCATCTGGTCCAAGTCTTTTCTTATGGAGAAGTCTTTTTTATGACATTTTCAATTTCTTCTTCTGCTATGGGTCTGTTAAGTGTTCTATATATGTCCATGTCAATCTGGGTAGGGCATGAGTTTATAGGATTTCTCCATTTCCTCTAGGTTTTTAAACTTATCAGAGTATAGCTTTTCATAGCATTCTGATACTATCGATTTAATTTCATCTTATTCCGTTGTGAGGTTACCTCTATCATTTTAATCAAGTTCACTGTGCCTTCTCTTTTTTAACTTTTTGTTGTTGTTGTTAAGATTTCCAGTACCTGTTCCTGAAATGATTTTCAGTGGTTTGTCCCTTGTACTGATCTTGCAGTAAAATCAGCTCCTGGTCTTACTGAGAGTTTCAAGT
>NW_006402096.1:0-664 GCF_000299155.1 Elephantulus edwardii
GTGATTCCAAAAACGTCGACTGCTGACATTTTCCTTTTGACCAGTGTTAACAAGCCAATGGACAGGAAGTCAAGTCTCAAAGCAAAGTATAAGATCCAGTATACGAAATGTTCTGAGATATTCTGGGAGACTATCAAAAGACCATTACCTAGCCAATATAGTAGTTGTCTCCAATGTTATCTGTGATTACTATCAACATATTGTTATGTCTCTACAAGTATTCACATTTGCCATATTTAAGTGTACACATTGAGTACCTTATCAGGAGTTGTACATACTTACTTTCTAGTGGCAAGAAAGTGTCAAGAAGCTGCACTACAATATTAAAGGCATGTGGTTCAAATCCACCAGCTGCTCTGTGGGAGAAGCATAAGCAATCTCCTCCCTTGTGATCAACTGCCTCTGAAAACCCAAGGGTCAGCTATGGGTTGGTTCTGACTTGATGGTATGTATACAACAGCAAATTGATATTATGTAGACATTATTTTAATTCTCAAAATATAGACACAAGGAAATTAAAGGTTAGAGAGATAAAATAGTCTACGTGTGGAGACACACAACATGATATTTATCTCTCTTCTCTTTCTTTAAAGTCCATATTCTTCCAAACTATTATATTTGCTTTTTGTATCAATGGGGGGGTTCTATATATATTTATTTATAT
>NW_006402096.1:1094-5773 GCF_000299155.1 Elephantulus edwardii
TGTGTGTGTGTGTGTGTGTATATATATATTTCACTGCTCAGTCTTAATCTTATACATTCCTTCTAAGTTCAATATTTTTTTTTTCTGGAGTACACACTTTAGTAGTTCATTCCATGAGGGTCCTATTTGAAGTGCATTGTAAGTTTATTAGAAAATGCCTGTGCTTCATTACTATTTTTACTCATATCCATTTCAGCTGTAAGTGACAAAGAGTATAATGTGAACCAAAGGTTAGTACATGCCATTGAATCAGAACCAACTCATAGCTGAACCACTAGCAGGCTTCAGAGGCTATAAATAGCATTGGGAAAGATTGTCCATTTTTTCTCCTATGGAGCAGCTGGCGGATTTCAACCATCTATCTGCCTTTGGGTTGCTAATGCAATTCCTTATCAATAAACCACCAAAATTCACTATAGATGTGTATTTATTTCTTACTTTAATATAGAAAACCAAGGGTTAATAGCAAGACAGCACAACCATCAAGAAGCTAGGTCCCAGATTTATATTGTTGCTCCATAATTTTCTACTTTCAACTTCTATCTCATGAGTCTAATGACTAACTCCAGCCGTCACAAAGAATTTTAACACCTCTCCTTGCCCTCATTGTGCTGACTAAATGTGGTGGTGATGGCAGAATTTCTCACGTGGAATGCTTAACAGTTGTTCCCAGCAATTTCCTGTTAATGATTTTTAATTTTTATACTATGTGGGGAGTTTAAATTAAAATCTCATAACCACATGAGGGCAAGTCTGTAATTACAAATTCTCACAGGAGACATTTTTCTTGGACAAGAACTTGGACTGAGACAAATCTCCTTGTACTCTCCCTATTCTAGGGGGAAGAGTTTCCTAGTATATTCTTTCACTGTAACCACAGAACTTTGAGGGACCCAGTTATAAATGGAAGCCTCAGTCTCAACATCTCTAGTTTGCGTGTGTGTTAAAATCTAAGCCCCTTGTTTTTCCTTCAAGGATAAAGATCAGAAATTAAGAAAGGATGGGATTGATGGATTAGTGGAAACAAGAATCACAAAGAGAAATTGGGAAGAAGATTTTTACAACATGGAGATTTGTAATCAATGTCACAACACCAAATATATATAAATAGTTGAATGGAAAATAAATTTGTCCTGTAGTCTTCTCCATAAATCACAAGAAAATATTTAAAGATCTCCATCTTTTTGTCAAATATTCAAAGTTCAGAGATGCCCAGGGAAACCATAGTTTTAGGTCAGGAGTATGACTATGGTTTATAGTCTACTCTTTGGTTTTGACTCATAGAAATGTACTTTCTTTCATGAAAACTAAGATGTTTGGAAAAATAATAAGGATGACAGAAAAAGAACTGATGTCTTTGAGTTGTAATGTTGGAGAAGAGTGCTAAATATCTCAGACAGCCAAAAAGACAAACACCAACAAGAGGAACTGACACAGTGACTGTAACAGTGGGCTCAAGTATGTCAGAAATAGTAAGGATGGTACAGGATTGGATAGGGTTCAGATCCATCATTGATAGGGTACCTATGAGTAGTAGTCAATTCAATGGACCTTAACAACTCGCCAAAACAAGCAATCCATATGATCCAGCATCTGTACCTTTTCTTTTTATTTCTTTATCCCCAGATTCTAGAACCAAAAATTTCATTGGAGTCATACCGATTCTGACTCATAGTGAAACTACACTGTAGAAAAGCCTTATAGAGTTTCCAAGCTTATAATCAATAGGAAACAAACTGCCACATCTCTCATGGAATGGTCAGTGAATTCAAACTGCCAAACTTCTGGGGAGCAGCCAAGCACTTAACCATTGTGCCACCAGAATTCCTCAGCACCCAGACCACAACTTACCATTTTGTGTCCAATATTTCTGCATGTTTTGTAGCTGAAGGTAGGGTAGGACTTTCCAGATTACGTATTATAGAATACTGCTAGAAATGGAAGTCAAATACATGCCCTTTTTATTATGCTATACTTTTGTTAAAGGCATGTTTACAGTTCCAATGAGATTTACAGAATGTATTTTTACAAACTCTGTCAATAATGAGGGTATACAGGAAAAGATACTGATAAAGAAATAATCTTCTTCAGGTTCATTTATATCCATTGTGTTCTATCAAAGTGCAGACAGATTATTCCTACCTGTAAATTCTAATTCAGTACTGATTTTGAACCAATAAATTATTAGAAGTGTTAAAATTTTTCAGGTACAGTGCTCTTATCAGTAAAGCTTCTTCTATCCCAATAAATAATAATAGTTATCATTTGCTGTACACTCACTATGTGCCGAGTGCTCTTTCAAAGGCTTTACATTTCTTAACATATTTACCTATAGAGAAACTGAGGTGCAGAGAGGGTAAGCAACTTGTGAAAGGTCACACAGAGAGTAAATGACAGAAGCTTGCTTCTATAGGCAGACTGTCTCTAAAGTTCACAAGTTTAACTATTATGATGTTGCTCTATATTAACTTGCCTTATCTAGTCTCATATCCACTATCATTCTAAAAGGAAATTTAACGCTGAAATGGTAAAATAAAATTATAGGTCAAAATGTCTTTATTGGTTTTGCATTAAGTCAGAGGTTACACTCCACAGCAGCATCTGTCATCCACATTGCCACAAGAGGATTTGTCAGAACAATTGAAGGGATGTGAACAGTGGATAAAGCATCCCCCCCCCATTTTTCGTACACAGCATCACTCAGATTTCTATTGAGGACATCACAAGGAGAAATAAGGGAAAAGCTATCATATTAACTCTTCAAAAGAGGATGAGAAGATGCAGTGTGAGTATATAGTGTCTATCACTCAAATGTTTCACTTGGAAAAAAACTTGGTTTTTTTAATACAGGAATCCCTTTGAGTTTCTCAGTAAGGAAAATTATTTAGTCTGATATCCATCAGTAAATATATTAAACTGGCTTCAACTAGCAGCTGCAGAGAAAGATTTAAAGAAGAGTTAGGTTGAAGTGGAAAAATCAGTATAATATCCAACCAATGTATCAACTTTTCTCTGAGTTAAAAATGCTCAATAAATGGAACTGTTTAAAGATGTTAAGGATGATGTATGAATGATGCAAATCAAGTCAACTTTATTATTTTTCTGTCTTGTTTTCCTGATGGCTCAACTTCCAGCTGTGCATTTAAACGTCTATGATGGTGTATTTCAGCAATTCAAGATAGTAAGGAAGCAGATCATTGAGAAAAGATCTCAGCGACAGACAAGCTATATAGGATAAAATTAAAAGAAATGAAATAAAAACACCAGTCAAATTGTTATAAATTACACGCAATAAATGAGTAGTGAAAGAAAACAGAGAGATGAAAAAGCTAATAACAAACACTTGCCATCTTCAAGGCCCTGAATTTATTATAAGGATGTATTACATGCATTTACTATAGTTAATAAGCACAAAAACCTGAGACGTAGTTACTCTAACTTTCTCTATTTTATAGGTAAGGAAACTAAGACATAAAATGGAAAAGTGATTTTTTTCCCCAAAGTGATAGGATTAATAAGAACTTAGGCAGTCTGGCTCCAGAGTATATTTTTATACACTCTCTGTAAAAGGTCTCTCATAAGAAAATGTGTAAGTATTAAAACATTCAACAAGCTTTCATTGAGCACCTGTTCTGGGTCTCCCATTGTGACAAGCACTAAGAGTTTAAGTCTCCACATGAATGCGGCCAACGTGGGCTGGAACAACTCCACTTTCGCCTGAGGGCCACACTCCCCTGCCTTGGTCTGTAGTGGCCCTGCCCTTCAGGTCCTAATCCAGCCCACCTCCCTGTCAGGAGAAATAAACGGTTTAGAGACAAAAAAAAAAAAAGAGTTTAAGTCTCCTTAAACAAAGAATTGAAGAAAAAGGGTGATACTAGTTTGCAGATACCGTGAAGCTATTAAGTTCTTATTTGTAAGCCTCTAACACTATTTTAGAGTTCCTGGGTAGCTCAAACAGTTAAATAATCAGTTTCTAATTGAAAGGTTGGCAGTTTAGGTGATGCCTCCAAAGAAAGACCTGATGATCTACTTCTGAAAGGTCACAGTCATTAAAAACTCTATGGAGTAAAGTTCTACTATAAAGTACATGGAGTCACTACGGTGGTAGCAGTATCATCATGTTAAAGCAGTAAAGACAACATAGGGACAGCCATATCTAACCTCTACTAACTCCACAAGGTGAAATTGCCTCCACCATCAAGGTTCTTAACACTAAACCAATTCCCATGGGGGTCAAACATGTCCCACACATTCCTGAGCCTCTTTTGCTAATTCCAACACTAATTTTACTGCTCTACTGGGTATAGTATCTGTTGCAATAGCTTATAGGCCACACAGAACCATATTCATGATTATTAGATTTATTAAGGAAGTCAAAAGGCTATACATCAGGTTGTCAGCAACAATTTCTCAGTCAGGCAACTTCTGAAGCATGTTAACAGATCCTTCAGCCTTCACCAAACTAATTCAGTCTCATAAGGATAAACACTCCATAAGACCACTTTGTAAAAAGGCAAAAGGGAGGATGACAGTTGGTGGAGTGTGTGTATGTGTGTGTAATCATTGTTATTATTTCCTGTTGTTTACTATAAAGTTGGAACTGACCCATAGTTGACCCTCCAGTGGGTTTTTAGAAACAGTTAATTGCACAAGAGGAGATTATCCATCCTTCTCACATG
>NW_006402096.1:5873-7191 GCF_000299155.1 Elephantulus edwardii
TGGAGGCAAGGATTCTGAGGCTTCATCTGACATACTTTGGTCATGTTGTAAGGAGAGACTGGTCCTTGGAGAAGGACATCATGCTTGTGAGGGTGGAGGGCAGGAGCAGGAGGGGAAGACCCTCTGGGAGATGGATTGATTTGGTGACTGGGGCAATTGTGATGAATGTGTTGGAGACAATGAGATTGGCACAGGACAGAGCAGAGTTTAGAGCTGTTGTACATAGGGTCACTATGAGTTGCAAGTGACTGGACGGCACATAACAGCAACAACAACAATCTATGGTCAACAGGTATTCAACAAGAAAACAAAACTTATCAAATGGTAAATGACAACCTCTTCAACAAAATGTGCTGGCAATCCTGGACATCCAACTGCAGAAAGCTAAAGTGGGATCCAAATCTCACACCGTACAGAAAAATGAACTTAAGGTGGATCAGAGACCTACCTTTGAGGGGTAAACCCTCAAACCATAAAGATCATAATAAACAGAATGAGACCAAACTTAGAACTATGATATACACCAAACTATGATATAGATAGACTGAAATTCACAAACAGGAGAGGATAACATGGAGGAATGGGACCTTATGAAGGTTAAGTGTCTATGTACATCAAAACCTTTTTCTGCTATAGTGAAGGAAAACCTACAGACTGGGGAAAAAACATTTGATAATGACATCTTAGACAAGAGTCTTAAAACCATAGTTTATAGAATACTATATGGCTTCCACAAAGAAAAGGCTGTTTACCCAATTACAAAATGGGCAAAAGATATAGAAAGACTTTTCACAGAGGAATACATTTGAATGGACAATAAAAGCATAAATACTCACAATCAATGGCAATAAGAGATATGTAAATCAAAACCACAATGAGATACCATTTGATCTTGATGGTGGTGGTGAAATTTAATGGGCCTGAAAGCAATAAATGTTACAGAGAATGTGGAGAGACTGGAATTCTTATACACTGCTTGTGGATTATAAAATGGTATAACCATTCTGGAAAGCAATTGCCAATCTCCTTGTACACCAAAATACATTTTAATTGAATAAATGATAGATTTCAACTTCCTGGAGAAGCGTATAATGAGATATTTCAATCATGCCGCCCTCTCCACACACATACACAAGTACTTGGGAAAGAAGGCAATAAGATTGCATTCAAAATTCTTAAGAACGAAAATAGTTAGTCATTTAAAGAAAATTATTATAAAACATATCCATGACTGTGAAGGTGAAAGAGCTGACAACAGTTCACTCTCCTGTACATGTGATCTCCATGAGTAGTAGCTAACTCAATTGTTGTTGTTGTT
>NW_006402096.1:11706-13235 GCF_000299155.1 Elephantulus edwardii
GCCACACTCCCCTGCCTTGGTCTGTAGTGGCCCTGCCCTTCAGGTCCTAATCCAGCCCACCTCCCTGTCAGGAGAAATAAACGGTTTAGAGACAAAAAAAAAAAAAGAGTTTAAGTCTCCTTAAACAAAGAATTGAAGAAAAAGGGTGATACTAGTTTGCAGATACCGTGAAGCTATTAAGTTCTTATTTGTAAGCCTCTAACACTATTTTAGAGTTCCTGGGTAGCTCAAACAGTTAAATAATCAGTTTCTAATTGAAAGGTTGGCAGTTTAGGTGATGCCTCCAAAGAAAGACCTGATGATCTACTTCTGAAAGGTCACAGTCATTAAAAACTCTATGGAGTAAAGTTCTACTATAAAGTACATGGAGTCACTACGGTGGTAGCAGTATCATCATGTTAAAGCAGTAAAGACAACATAGGGACAGCCATATCTAACCTCTACTAACTCCACAAGGTGAAATTGCCTCCACCATCAAGGTTCTTAACACTAAACCAATTCCCATGGGGGTCAAACATGTCCCACACATTCCTGAGCCTCTTTTGCTAATTCCAACACTAATTTTACTGCTCTACTGGGTATAGTATCTGTTGCAATAGCTTATAGGCCACACAGAACCATATTCATGATTATTAGATTTATTAAGGAAGTCAAAAGGCTATACATCAGGTTGTCAGCAACAATTTCTCAGTCAGGCAACTTCTGAAGCATGTTAACAGATCCTTCAGCCTTCACCAAACTAATTCAGTCTCATAAGGATAAACACTCCATAAGACCACTTTGTAAAAAGGCAAAAGGGAGGATGACAGTTGGTGGAGTGTGTGTATGTGTGTGTAATCATTGTTATTATTTCCTGTTGTTTACTATAAAGTTGGAACTGACCCATAGTTGACCCTCCAGTGGGTTTTTAGAAACAGTTAATTGCACAAGAGGAGATTATCCATCCTTCTCACATGAAGCAGCTAGTAGCCTTGAACCACATGCCTTCGGGATTTCAGAGCAGCTTCTTGCCAGTAGGCCACCGAGGATAACAGAATTTGGTGGGTGAAGAGGGAGATGAAGAAATTAGGAAAGATCCAGAAAAGACTTGAAACATGTGGAAATAGTAGGCATAGATCAACGGCAATTAATTAATTTTATAAAACACAACGTATGTGAATGATTAAATGAAACATAATGTGAATGAAGGAATGTGTCAAACAATGTACATGAATGAAACACAATGTATATGCATTTTATATGCAAACCAATATAAAATAAATTTTTTAAAAATAAAAATAGACCTCTCTAAAAGAATAAAGAGATAACTTACAGGCTAAGAAAAAATAATTTACAATGACACATCTGATAAGTGACTCATCTCTAAAATGTATAGAAAACTACAGTACTTCAAAAACAACAAAACCAAACAAACCAATTACAAAATAGGTTGATAAGACCATGGCCTGCATCAGACGCACCTTAGTCTCCAAAGAGACACCATTGCTCTTCAGCACTTTGGAGAGGTCCCTAACAGCAGACTTTCCCAT
>NW_006402097.1:0-252 GCF_000299155.1 Elephantulus edwardii
ACAATATTGCTTGCTGAAAGTGAAGAGAACTTGAATCACTTACTGAAGAAGGACAAAGAACTTTATTATGGATTACACCTAAATATAAAGAAAACAAAAATCCTCATAATTGCAATCAATTAAGATAAATGGAGAAAAATATTACTTTTTCACTGGTTTAAGTTTGTTTAGATCCACACCAGACACAGAAGCAACAGTAAACAAATTAAAAATTGTACTGCAAATTTTCTGCCAAGGACCTCTCTAAAGTAC
>NW_006402097.1:1237-3065 GCF_000299155.1 Elephantulus edwardii
AGAACAGCACAAGGAAACACTGCATGGCTAAAAATCAGGAAGGGTGTGCATCAAGAATACATTGCATAATCAATACCTTTTCAATCTATATGCAGAAAAGATCATTCAAGGGGCTGGACTTTATGAGGAGAAATGTGGCATTAAGATTGAAGGAAAATTCATCAACAAACCTGTGTTATGCAGAAGACAAAATCTTGCTTGCTGAACCTGAGGAGGACCTGAAGCACTTGCTGCAGAAGGGCAAGGACTGTAGTCATCAATATGGATTGAAGTTCAACATCAAGATAACAAAGATTCTCACCACTGAGTCAATTGGCAGCACCATGATAGATAGAGATTAAGATGGTTAACAACTTCAGGTTGCTTGGATCACAATCAATACTCTTGACACCAGCAGTCAGGAAATCAAAAGATTTTTTTGGAAAATCTGCTGTAAGAGCCCTCTCCAGAGTACCGAAAAGCAGTGATGTCAGTCTAGAGAGTAAGGTGCAACTGATACGGGCCGTTATCTTGCAATTATTTGCTATGTGTCAGCTAGACAATAACTAAGAAAGATAGAAGAAAAATTGATGCCTTTGAGCTGTTATGCTTGAAAAGAGTTGAGCATACCATGGACTACCAGGAGAACAAACATATCAGTCTTAGAGGAAGTGAAACCAAACTGCTCTCTGGAAGCAAAGATTTTGGAGCTCCACGGCACCTACTTTGGGAACATGGTCAGGAGGAACCAGGTCTTGGAGAAGAATATCATGGTTTGAAGGATGGAGAGACAATGCAGGAGAGGAAGACCCAGGACGAGTTGGATAGTCTGTTAGAGAAGATGAGATTTGCTCAGCATAGGGAAGGGTTCAGAACTGGTGTTAAGCTGAAAGTGAAGTCACTATGAGTCACAGGCTACTTGATGCACATAAGAACAACAACAATCTCTAATATCACAAACAAGTAAAATCTTTCTGACAATTATTCAAAAACTGTTGAAGCAGTACATTGACAGAGAACTGTCAGAAATTTAAGCTGTATTGAGAAGATGCTGTGTAACAAAGGATATCATTGTTAATGTCAGATGTATAATGACTGAATGAGAGAACATTAGACAGTGGTTTAGTTGTGTTTTATTGACTGCGAAGGCATTTAACTGTGTAAATCATAATAAATAATGGATAACATTGAAAAGAATGGGAATTATAGAGCCCTTCATTGCGCTTATGCAGAGTCTGTACATATACTAAAAAATAATAAAACAGAATATCAGGAATATCTGGTTTCAGATCAGAAAAGCTGTATGTCAAGGTTGTATCCATTTCCCATACTTATTCAATATGTATACTGAGAAAATAATTTGAGAAGCTTGACTCTATGGAGAACAACATGCCGTCAAAATTGAAAGAAGACATCAGCAACATGCATTTCTGGATGATATAACTCTGCTTCTGGAAAGGGAAGAAGATTTGAAACACTTTAAAAAAGATAAAAATCTACAGTTTTCAGTGTAGATTAAATCTCACTATAAAGAAAACAAAAATCCTTACAATTGGATCAATAAGGAAAAAAGATGTTTATCAGTATTTTATCTTCTTGGCTTCACAATCAACCCTATGGCAGCAGTCAATAAATCAAGAGACGGGTTGCTTTGGGCTTTCAAGGATCTCTTTAAAGTGCTAAAGAATGGGGGTATCCACTTAAAAAAATGTGTCTTGCCAAGGCTCTGGCATTTTAAATTCTTTGGACTGAATATGAGTGTTGGACAATGAATAAGGAAGTCTGAAGAAGAATTAATGTTTTCTAATTTTACAGAAGTATTGCATATCCTATGGATGGTAAAAAAAAA
>NW_006402097.1:4923-6325 GCF_000299155.1 Elephantulus edwardii
CTGCTTATTGGAACTATTTAATACTCTAACTGTACTTTCACTGATTCTGTATAACATGATGACCTTGTGAGTGATGATGAAACCAACAATCTTAAATTGAAATACTGGAGAACTTCGGTTGTGTAGCCTCACTCCTTGGGAGAAAGCTGGGTATTTTTCTTTCATTGGGATTTATAGACTCAGAAATCTGGAAGGACTATAAGCAGGAACTTACTGAGAGTAAATGTGTAAATTTGAATGGTCTAAATAGTGCATAAAACCAATTTATATGCACATCTAAAACCTTCTCCAACAGGGTAAAGAGGGAAGCCACAGACTGAGAAAAAGTATTTGGTAATGACATGTCAGATAAGGGACTTATATCTAGAATGAAAAAAATACTTGAGCACCACAACAAGCTAAAGGTAAATAATCCAATTGAAAAATGGGGACAGGATATGAATAGACACTTCACCAAAGAAGACATTCAGATGGCCAGCAAGCACATGAAGAAATGATCAAAATCCCTAGCTTTAAGAGAGATGTAAATCAAAACAACTATGAGATATCATCTCACCCCAGTAAGAATAGCAAAATTTAACAGAGTAGCAAACAACAAATGCTGGTGAGGCTGCAGAGAAACTGGAACACTTATTCACTGTTGGTGGGAGTGTAAAACGGTACAACCACTATGGAAGACAGTATGGTGCTTTCTCAAAAATTTGCAAATAGAAATACCATTTGACCCAGCAATTCCTCTATTGGGAATATACCCTAAAAAAAACCCATATCTGCCACCCAGACAGATATATGCACACCCATGTTTACTGTAGCTTTGTTCACAATAGCAAAGAGTTGGAAACAACTCAAGTGCCCATCAACACATAAATGGATAGAGCAGCTCTGGTATATTCACACAATGGAATACTATGCAGCATTGGAAAACAAGGAGCTCATGTAATATTACTCAAAATGGGTGAACCTGGAGGACATTATGCTGAGTGAAATATCTCAGTCACAAAAGGACAAATACTGCCTAGTGCCACTATTGTAAAACAGTACTGACATCGGGGTTATGAGGAGACTGAGAAAGATGGATAAATAATGTATACTGCATTGAAACAGATAAGGGAGAGAACAGTTTAAAAACGATATATGATTGGGTATTATGGTCATGAGAAGAGTCCAGATTGAAGGCTGCATAGTGGAGTGTGCTCGGGGTAGGGGTGAGGATTGTATACCAATGAAGGAATTTTTCTTTTACTTTTCAAAGAGAAGAGTGAACTGAGGGAGAGGGTTGGGTAGGGAGGAAAATGCAACAGTGAATGAATAAAAGTCCAAAATCTCTGTAAATGTTCATTGAAGTTAATAAAATATAAAAAAAAAGTTACCAAAAAAACCCAACCCCCCAAAAAATTCCTTA
>NW_006402098.1:0-6304 GCF_000299155.1 Elephantulus edwardii
CAGTTCCCGGGAGAGGTCAGAGCGCTGCTTCTCAGCTTTGGCCCTGGAGGCCCTTTCTGCCTCGATTTCCTCCTCCAGTTCCTCAATGCGGGCCTAGGATTGAGTGATATTTCAACATTAATATAAGTTCATAGCAATTTTTTATTTCTGTAATGAGACCCAGAAAAGGTGGTGGTTATGCCTTACCTGTAACTCCTTGATCTTTTTCTGCAGCTGCATACCAAGGGCCTGTTCGTCCTCAATCTTGCTTTGCAGATTGCTCATTTCAAACTCTTTCCTATTGGAAGAACAGCACATTAGCTCAGTAAATTATCTTCTGGCCGTCATTTCTATGTGCAATAGAACTTTATTATATTAATTAATTAGTACAGACTTAGTAGGACATACTTTACAAATAACCATCTTCATCAAGTAAAAAGCCAAAGTTGACCTTATTAATTCTTGGCATATATTGAAATAAAATTTAAAACATATTCTACCTGACTTCTAACCACCAAGCAAGTTACAGTTGAATTACATTTTACTTACTTTTTGAGTTTCTCATCAAGTTGCTGCTTGTCATTTTCTATGTCCATTGTGGATTCTTGGGCCAACTTTAGGTCACCTTCCAATTTTCTCTTGGCTCTTTCTAAGTCCATGCGAAGTTTCTTTTCTTGTTCCAGAGACCCTTCAAGCTAAATGTATAGTGGAGTTTATATTATTTTTTTTAAAGCTTTGAGCCTTTGATTCTAGCTTTCACACATATGCAAGGGCATTTTAAAAAGCACAGCAAATAGCATGAGAAACTGCGTTAACCTTTATAAAAGTTCATTAACATCAGTGACAGTGCCATGCTGTGATTGCTCATTTTATCTTAAGGAAAAGCATTTTGTTTTCCAAACTTACATCGTCCACTTGTTGCTCCAGCTTGGTTTTGGCCTTGGTCAGGGTGTTCACTTTGTCCTCCTCCGCCTGCAGGTCATCCAGCGTCTGCTGGTGGGCCTCCTGCAGGGCTTTCTTCTCTTTGGTCAGCTTTGCGATGTTTTCATCCAGGCCTGCCATCTCCTCTGTGAGGTTTTTCACCTTTTAGATTTGAACAAGGATATAGCAAGCATATAAATGACATCTGTTGACTCAGTGGAAAACATCGTAATTTTTTAGAACAATATCAGCCACAGGTAGAAAATTGAAACCAGAAGTCAAAGCAAGTCTATGTGGCTGAAAAAAGTAGGAGACATGGTCCAGGTAAATGGATAGGCGTGGAGGAGGCCAAAATGATGATGTAATGTGATAGTATTTTTCTCTCACGTGTAACAATTCTGATTAACCTTTCATTTGCAATACTTTAGTCACATGTTAAATGTGTACCTTGTTCTCTGTGGCATGCTTCTCCTTTTCAACCTTGGCCAGTGTCAGCTCAAGGTCATCAATATCTTTCTTCAGCTCTGAGCATTCATCCTCCAGCTTCCTCTTCTTGGCCGTCAGCTCAGCATTGATCTCTTCCTCATCCTCTGCCCTTTCGGTTAACTCTTTGATTTTTGCTTCAAGTTGGATTTTTGTTTTGATCAACTGGTCGCATCGTTCCTCTGCATCAGCCAAGCCATCTGCTTCCTAAAGGGGGAAATAAACATTTTCCTTTTTCTAAGCTATATGTACAGATAATTATTAAATGGAAGTCACTGAAACTTCATTGACTCAATGTGGTCAACATATACGACAACCTTTTAAAATCAAATAAACAAAAAAAAATGCAGCAATTTTACTTTACTTAAAGAATTAGTAGTAGATTCCCTCCAGATACTCATATGTGGAAAGCCAATCATGAAACCCAGTCTTGTGGCAACAATCTAAAATTTATTAACCTTTGTTACTTCAGAAAAGTAATATATGCATCCTACCACCAGATTTTATTACATTTAGCTAAAAGATCAATTTAGCCTTTTTCTATCCTGGTAAATGGAGTCTAAACTTCTGTTAATTGTACAAAAATATATTTACTAGTAACCTCTCTAAGTAGCGAGAACGCGCTTTATAGCCAAAAAAGTCTAGGATATTTTTATGACTTTCCTCGCTGATAACTATGTATAAATATACAAATGAATTTATACACCATTATATATGGTTTTACATCTATTGCTTCTTTATATCTGAGATTTGGTAAATAGGAAAGGCAAAGTAAACTAGAGAAAACGTTTTCCTAGAAAACAAATATCTGTAAAGCTCAACTTAAACAGCTCTCAGATGCAGTCCGTTAGTGTTCAGGTAATGAGATATGGCTAAACTGTGAAATGTGTAATACTCACAGATTGAACTTGAAGTTGCAAATCATTTTTCTCTTGCATCAGAGCCACCATTTTTTCTTCCAGCTCTTTTCTTTTTGCCTCTGACTTAGCCAGCTCTTCTTTGGTCTTCTCAAAATCTTCCTTCATGTTGGCCATCTCCTTCTCAGTCTCCGCACTCTTGAGCAGAGGCTTGATCTTGAAATACAGCTTCATCCAGGGCCAGTGCTTCACATTCATGAAGGCACGGACGTTGTACTGAATGCAGAAGATGGATTCTCTGTAGAGAAAATGCAAATGGAAAAGAATGTGCTAAGTGACCGTGTGATCAAATGCAATGACCACATTCAATTCAACTGTGAAATTGTGTAGAGGACTCGTGCTTGGTCTCTCACCTCCTCTCCATCATCTTCTTGAACTCCACTCTCATCAGGTATCCTCTGCACATGGCTTGTGTGCGTGTGATGAGTTGAGCCAGCTTTTCATCTCGCATTTCCTCTAGAGTTCCCAGAAGACCAGCTTTAAAGAACACCTTGTCAAGTAACAAGCAGAATGGGTTATTTCCACTCATGAGAAAGCCCAAAGATGGAGAAATTGTTACAAATAAAAAATTTCAGTTGATGATACCTTGGTGTGACCAAATTTGTACTGGGTGTGGTCAATGTCAATAGACCCTAGAAGCTTCTCAGAAGCTTTCTTGCTGTCAATGAACTGACCCTCTGGGATAGCGCTTGCATTTAGAACCTTGTATCTGTCAGAATAAAAGGAATATGAGAATATATTTCCCTTCATTTACACAGAAAAAAGGGTAGAACACTGAATAATTGTCAATGGAAGGACTACAGATTGACATGTGTAAAGAACAAAATGCTATTACAAAAATCATACAGACCTTTACGTAAGAAGACATAATGAAAACCTTATGATAGTATAAACCAGTCTTCTTTCTTTTGTGAGCACTTTTCAGGTAAATTAGTTTTCATTTTAAAGAAAAACTTTTAAATGCTTGAGCTTAGTGGTGGTTCCAGTATGCACTGTGACATGGAAATAAAACTATAAAGGACAAATAAGACAAACCTCTGTTTGAAGTCTGCATAAAGGATCCTGCTGGGGAACCCTTTCCTACAGATGCGGATGCCTTCAAGCACACCGTTACACCTCAGCTGGTGTAGCACCAGTTCATGCTCCATGGCACCTAAAGGAACAAGAGATGTTTTCCGTGTAATAGTTGAGTGAGAAGTCATACTGGAGATGTAGCTATCAGATATAGATGTCTATTTATGTAGAGATCAGAAGTATCTTACCAGGAGTTTTAGTTTCATTGGGAATGAGGCAGCGTACAAAGTGGGGGTGAGTACTCCTCAAGTTGGTCATCAGCTTATTTAAATTCTCCTATAAAATCATATTAAATGTTTTAACAAAACTTCTGGTTGTGTCCATGTACAAATTCCTATCAATGACACACACTTGATCAGGCCACCATGTCAAAGTTTAATGAAGCATCTCAGTGAAGGACAAATTAAGAAAATCAAGAGGAGCCATACAGAAAGAGTAAAAGATAGGAAATGATGGGTTATATTAAAACCAGGCGACTGTTGAGTCTTTCTTTTTACTACCAGTCAGAGATCATTTGTCCTGAGGCTTTGGTCAAATGGAGTAGATTTAACTGAAGATGGTAGTTTGAGTTTCATTTGAAATTTTTTTTCAATATCAGACCTACCAGATTTTTTTTTCTCACAGGCCTTTTAGACTCATATTTCATAAGGTTTGATTTGAAGAAATATATTATGGGCCTTATTTTTTATAATACTTAAAGTATTTTACAGGGATTTTTTTCAAGTATATTTTTATTTTCTCACCACCCCCACCCTGGTAATTATTACTAAATTTTTTAAACAAAAAAATTCCCCTGGAATTCAAGAATACACTGTACCCTGAAAAGAGCAGATACGGTCTGGAAGGAAGAACCCTTCTTCTTGCCACCTTTCTTTCCACCACCACCAGCCTCTGGAAAAATGAAATAGAAAAGGTGATTTGCAGCAAACTTCCAGCACTATTCATCTACATAAGGACTGCCAAAATTTTCTTTGGAATTTAATTTGCACTGATTTTTTAACACCGCTCCTATTGCTCTTTCCTTATCCAACTATAAACTAAGAGTGCTTCTGTTCTATCTCCTGGTTCACTGCTCTGTTGCTGTTGTAGACCATTCATTGCATTTGCAACAACTCATAGCTGACCCTCCAACAGGCAGAGATAGTAGAATTGCATGGGAGGAGATTTCCCATGGAGCAGTTGGTGGACTCAAACCAGTGCCTTTGGGTTGGCAGTGCAACTCCTTATACCTAGGCCATCAGCACTCCTTAGTTTACTGCTTAGTGTCTGGGATCTTTAAAACTAGCTCTTAAGATCCAAGGCAGGGGAGGGGAGAGCAGACAGGAGGGGATGAGTGGGGCAGGGGGGACTTTAGCATAGGGTCACACAAATTGATGGTTGGAGGGAGGGGTGGGTAAAGGAAAGGGAAAAGACTCGGTGTGGAAAACAATGTATACAAACTTTGTAAGTAAACCAGTATAAAATAAAAATTTTATTTTAAAAAACCCACAATGTATATGAATGAAGCATAATGTAAAGAAATTATTATTATTATTTTAAAAATATACAAAAATCCCTTGCAAGCATCCATTCAAAGCACTTTGGAATAAGAGAATATGAGAGAAGGAAGGAGGATCAGGAATAGAAGCAGAATTGGAATGTGTGGCTAATTGTCTCCCTGAACAACTGACTTCTTTGCCATGAGACCAAAACTAAATGGTTTATACTTGCTATTATTATACATCTTCATCACAGGTTCCATAAAGAAATTATGATCAAAAGGGGGGAAATACAGAAAAGATTTTCAAATTTTCATAGACTCTAGATTTTCTGGAGTCACCTAGGTAAATGTATCCCTGAAACTATTGCCCTGAGACTATCTTTAAAGCCTAAGTGAAAAATACTTCCTGAAGTTTTTTAAAACTATGTCATAGTTCAGCTCAACAAGTTAAAAAAAGTGTTCCTTGAGCTCTTTTAAGAAATATATAAGATTAAATGGATAATAGGAACTCAAAAAATTGTGGGGCAGGGATTTATCCTAATGAGAGAGGAACAATTCAGAAAAGGAGGATGAGAACGGGTCCACTCAATAATATAATAGTGTGACTAACTTCTGCAATAGAAACTATTGAATTGGTACACGTTTTGCATGTCCTTGATGATAACAACAAAATAAAATTTAGGAAAAGAATGTAAGCTTCTGTTCACACTATAGGGGGAAAAGGATGTGAATTCAAAATATAGCAGGTGGGTGAGTGTAGAAGTGTGGTATGGCACCATTCTAAATCAACAAAGTCCAGTACCAGAAGGAAATAGCTAGGATATTCTGCTACATTGCCTCCGTGGAGCACTCCCTTTCCCTAAGAACAGTAGAAGCTGCATGCTTGGTCCCTAGGTAGGTAAATCTGTAGGCAAATCCTCTTTCTCGTGTTACTTGTACTTCTACATAGTCAACTTGCACTTCTGTTCTACCTAAGAGAATAGAATGTCATGACGCTGTTTTATCTTCAACCGAGCTTGATATTTTAAGGAGCAAATACTGTTGAAATGGTAGAAGTGATTTATGTGATCCTGAGCAAATCACATGATCTTTCGGAGTCCCTCCTTCAATGGCAAAATAAGGCCGTGGGACTCAGGGATTCCTAGTGTTCATTTTAGTTCTGCAAGATTGATTTTAGGACTGTGTCACACTTGTTAAATATGCTTCCTTTTCTTACATCCATCTTGGCCATTGTTATTTTTCATTGTTAGTTTTTCTGTAACTACACTCTGTATATTTCTTGATTGTAATTATTAAATATTACCTGCTTCAGCACTTGGTCCTCCGGAGAACAGGAAAGCCAGAGTCTTCAGTCCAGACTTCTGGTAGAGCCCCACCACGGTCTCATTCAGGGGGTCCTTGTTCTTGTCAAGCCACCCGGCGATGTTGTAGTCCACGGTGCCAGCATAGT
>NW_006402099.1:0-830 GCF_000299155.1 Elephantulus edwardii
CATCTTTTTCTCACAGAGCAGCTAGTGGATTGGAACCATTGACTTTTTAATTATAGTTCAATACATAATACACTGTAGCCCTAAGCCCTAAAGCTGCAAATATGTATTAGAAATGGTTTTATACATTTACAAATAGACATAGTGTCTTTTGTTTAACATCACAACATGCTATGAACTGTGCCACGAGAATGCTTTCTTTCTCTCTCTGTCCCCCTCTCTAGCTAGAGAAAGAGAAAGGGAGGTATTTATCCTAAAGAGATGGCTCATGTGTTTGAAAAGGCTGATAAATCTGAAGTCCATGGTCAAAAAATAAGATAAAAGCTTCTGACCCATGTAGCTGTTGTTGTTATGTGCTGTTGAGTAGCCTGCTACTCATAACAACCCTATGTACAACAGCCCCAGTGCTCTATCCTGTGACAATCTTATTGTCTCTGACACTTTTATCTTCATTACCCCAGTCACTGAATCAATCCATCTCATTGAGGGTCTTCCTCTCTTATGCTGTCCCTCCACCCTCCTAAGCATGACGTTCCTCTCCAAGGACTGGTCCTGCCTTGAAACATGTCCAAAGTATGTCAGATAAAGCTTCAGAATCCTTGCCTCCAAAGAGCAGCCTGGTATTACCCTCTCTAGGATGAATCTGTTTGTTCTCTTAGCAGTCCATTGTATATTTAATACTCTTCTCCAGCACCACAGCTCAAAGTCATCAATTCTCCTTCTATCATCCCTAGTTATTATCCAGCTTTCTGGTGCATAGCAAGTAATTGTGAAGACTATGGCCTAGATCAGGTGCACCTAAGTCTCCAGACTGACATCATTGCTCTTCAGTA
>NW_006402099.1:2285-2818 GCF_000299155.1 Elephantulus edwardii
ATGCACTGAAGACTGATGGAAGACCATGTCATTGTGGGCTATCACTGATACCTTAAACAAAGAGAGCAAAAAGTCATTAAAAAGACAGAAAGGAAAGACCAAAATGGATACTGGATGAGACTCTGAAACTTTCTCTTGAACGCAGAGAAGTGAAAGAGAAAGAAGAAATGATGAAATAAGACAGTGGAACAAAGATTTTAAAGGGCACTTCAAGAAAACAAAGTTTTACAATGTAATGTGCAAAGACTTGGAGTTAGAAATCCAAAAGTAAAGAGCATGAACAGCCATTACCCAAGCTAAACTAACTGAAGAACAAATTGAAGCCTTGAGTTGCAATACTGAGAGATCCTACAGGCAAAATCTTGAAAGAATCAAGAAGCATCAAAAGAAGATGGAAGGAATACACAAGATCACTGGTACAAAAAGGATTTGGTCAACACAGAACCTTTTCAGCAAGTAGGATATGAATAAGATCCAATGGTAGTAAAGGAAGAAGTTCAAGCTGCATTGAAGGTGTTGGCAAAAAATAAAGC
>NW_006402099.1:3473-4562 GCF_000299155.1 Elephantulus edwardii
AAACTGGGAAGGGTATCCTTTCTCCATACCTATTCGATCTTTATGCTAAGTAAATGATGTGTGAAACTGGATGCTTTGAAGAGAAATCGGCATCAGGAGAGTGGAGAAAGACTCATCAAAAACCTCCATTATGCAGGCAACACACCTTGCTTATTTAAAGTGAGGAGGATTTGAAGCAATTGTTGCAGAAGATGATAGACTACAGCCTTCAACATAGATTACATTGCAATACCAGGAAAACAAAAGTCCTCACCACTGGGTTAACAAGCAACATCATGATAGATGGAGAAATAATTGCAATTGTCAATTACTTCTTCTTACTTGGATCCACTATCAATACCACATGGATCAGCATTCAGGCAATCAAAAGATGTCTTCCATTGGCAAGTCTACTGCCAGAGACCTCTCCCAAATCACTTAAGATCAATTATATCAGCCTGAAGACCAAGGTGTGCTTGACTCAGGCCAGGGTCTTCTTAAATCACCTGCTATGTATCTGAAAACTGGACAATGAATAAAGATGACAGAAGAATAATTGATGCATTTGAGTTGTGGTGCTGGAGAATAATACTGAATATCCCATGGACTGTCAAAAGAACAGACATATATGTTTTGAGGAATGTGCAAAGTACTCCTTGAAGGCAAAGATCGTAACGTTTCATCTCTCATACTTTGGGTAAGATGCTAGGAAAAACTATTCCTTGGAAAGGGACAACAGGTTTGGAAAGGTAGTTGTTGTTATATGTCATTATTGAGTTGCCTGCAATTCATTGAAACCCTATGTAAAGTAGTTCTGAATTCTGTCCTATCCTGAGTCAGTCTCTTTGTCTCCAACACACCTGTTACCCCAACAACAGTGTCAATCCATCTCATCTGAGGTCTTCCTCTCCTGTGCTGTCCCTCCAACCTTCCATACTTGACGTCCTTCTCCAAGGATTTGTCCCTCCTGGACATATCCCCAAAATATGTGAGACAGAGCTTCAAAATCCTTGCCTCCTAAGTGAACTAACTCAGTCCCATAAGGACAAATACTGCACAAGACCATTATTGTAGAATGAATATGAGAATCCAAGGGAGTGGAGGGTTGGA
>NW_006402099.1:4986-6674 GCF_000299155.1 Elephantulus edwardii
AGCAATTCCCAGAAAAATTAATTTTTTATTTCTTGATTGCTGGTACCAAGATTGTTTTTATGGATCTGAGCAAGTGGAAATTGTTAACAACCTCAGTCTCTTCTCCATCGCTTACAGTGCTGCCAATTGGCCCAGTGGTAGAATTTTTGTCTTCTTAATGTTTAGCTTTAATACATTCTTTGACTTTCTTTTTTTTTTAAAATTTTATTTAAATAGCATTCAGTTTATTATGAATATTTAGTATCGGCTTCCCATATTTCCCACCTTTTGTTTTTATCATAATTATATTATCATCTAGATGAGCATCCTTTATATACAAACAAACAAATAAAACAAACATAATAAACTCAAAGAAACACTTTCAAAAATCTCCATATGATCAGAAGGATTCAGGTTGAATATTCCTTGAAAGTCTGTTTTAATTGTCCCATTGCCACAGTGCTTGTTAAAACCAGTTCTGATTAATGTCCTTTGTTAGTGTGTCCTTTGCCAATCCCTGTCACTCCTCCCTGAGAGAGATTTCACCCTGATTCATAAGGAAAAGGGAACGGCATATTCTCTTAGCTAATTCCTGCTGAAAAGGGATGTTGTAGGTTTCTGGGTGAAGATCTTTTCTCACTACTCTAAAGGGCCCCTTTGGCAATAAGAAACACATTGACCAGTGTGGAGATTGATTTTGGAATTTAGGTGCACTGTTATCAATTGTGCTTAGCCATACATGTTCATATCCCTGAAGATGCATCATGGAACTGTTGCAGATTCTTTGACTTTCTAAAGCAAATGCTTCAGGTCCTCCTCAGTTTTGGCAAGCTGGTTGTGTCATCTGCATAACATAAGTTGGTGATCAGTCTTCTTTCAATTATTATGCCACATTCCTCCTTGTAAAGTCGAGCCTGCTAAATAATCTCTTCTGTATATAGATTGAAAAGGTATGAAGACAGGATGACACATTCATTTCCTGGTTTTGAGCCACGCTGTGTTTCCTTGCTCTGTTCTGAGGACTGCTTCCTGGTTCAAGTATCGGTTTTTCATGATGAGTCTTCCTCTGATCCTGGTGTCATATTCTTCTTCATAGGGTTCAGCTTCTTGAATGATTTGCTTAGTGTACAGATTAAATTGGTTTGAAGAAAGGATATAACTCTGATGCACACCTTTCCAGATTTTCAATCCTGATTATTTGACTGTGGTAAAGCAGAAGCCACAGGATTCCTGTACTGTGTGTTCTTTACCAAACAGCCAAGCTAGGCAACATTTATTTAATGTGCAAACTGAATTGTTAAGAGTTCCTTATGCTTCTCTTTGAAATTGGGTAACAAAGTAAGGACATAAAGAAAGCATCTTGGCCTAATGGAAAAATTTTAGGTGAGAAAAAGAACATCTGGTTTCCTATTCACTTTTTCACTGACAGTCTGAAATTTACACAACCTCAACTTTGTTAATCAATCTGCAAAATGGAGATGCAGAATTTCTTCCTCATTAGAATGGTTTTTAATATCTTGCAGTAAATTAATTCAAGGCAAAATCATGACTGAAAAAATGAAGTTGGAAGCTTTAAGTGAAGACAAAGTATTTGCAAATATTTTCACAAAATAAAACTATCTCACAGTGACCCTTTATCAGGTTCCAAAGCTAGAATCTTTAGAGGAGCAAACTGTTTTTCTCCAAGTAAGAGCTGATGAATTTTTTTT
>NW_006402100.1:0-1167 GCF_000299155.1 Elephantulus edwardii
GGGATGGGTGTGTCAGAGGCAGTGCGGTTGGCGCAGGATAGATCAGGGTTTAGGGCTGTTGTGCATAGGGTCGCTATGAGCTACAAACGACTCGACAGCACATAATAACAACAACAAGGCTAGCCACAATACGTTGTGATCCACACGGTCAAATGCCTTTGCATAATCAATGAAGCAGTTAAGAAGACATTCTTCTTGTACTCTCTGCTTTCAGCAAAGATCCATCTAACATTAACAATAATATCTCTAGTGGTACATTCTCTTCTAAACCCCACTGTTTTTCTGGCAGTTCTCTGTTGATGTACCCTTCCAGTTGTTTTTGGAAAATCTTCAATGTATGTGTGTGTGTGACCATAACTCTATCTGTACTCCTTAAAGGCAAGAATAGAGAAATTTTGTCTCACATACTTTGAGGATGTTGTCAAGAAAGGGCAATCTTTGGAAAAAAACCATTCTGCTGGGAAATGTGGAGAGCCGGAGAAGGACAGAGACACTCTCAACAAGATGCATTGATACAGTGATTATAACAATGGGCTCGCACACTTGAGGGATTGTGAGGATTGCGCAGATCTTTTATCCATAGAGCAATTATGAGTCACAGTCCACTGGATCTCACCTAACAACAACATATTCTGGTATTCTCTACTTTGAGCCAGGATCCATCTGACATGAGAAATTATATCCCTGGTGCCATGGCCTCTTCTAAATCCTGGCTATATTTCTGGCAGTTCCTTGTCTATCCTTGTCTATGTACTGTTCTAGCTGTTTTTGAATGATCTTCAGCAGTATTTTGCCTTCATGTGATATCAATGATATTGTTCGATAGTTTCCAAATTCTATTCCTTTCTTGGTAATGGGAACAAATATGGACCTCTTCCAATTCGCTGGTCAGAGAGCTGTTCTCCAAATTTCCTGTCAGAGACTGGTGAGCACATCTGAGGTTGCATATTTTAATTGAAACAAGTCAATTGGTATCACATCAATTCCTGGGGCCTTATTTTTTGCCAGTACCTTCAATACATTTAATCGTGCTAATGCAAAGCCTATACTTGGACCAAGAGGCAGTCATCAGAACACAGCAGGGTAACACTGCATGGTTCAAAATTGGGAAGGGTGTACGCCAGGGATGTGTCCTATCTCCATACCTTTTCAATCTGTAGGCAGAGC
>NW_006402100.1:2432-4381 GCF_000299155.1 Elephantulus edwardii
ATTCACAAAGTTTGAACACTTTGTTTTTCATAAATTGTCCTTCCCATTTCTTTCACACATCCCCCCATCGAATTGTCGGCACATTTTATTATAGAGAATTACAGAGTAAAGAACACCAGAAGAATGTCTATTTGTTCTTTATTGACTATGCAAAGGCATTTAGCTGTGTGGATCATGACAAATTGTGACAAACATTGAGAAGAATGAGAATCCCAGAACACTTGATTGTGCCCATGTGAAACCTGGACCAGGAGGCTGTTTGGTGTGTGAACAGAGTAGGGAAACTGTATGGTTTAAAATTAAGAAGGGACTGCATTCTCTCTCCATACCTATTCAATCTGTTTACTGAGCACATTATTCAAGAACCTGGACTCTATGAAGAGGAATGTGACATCAGGATTGGAGAGAGACTCATCAATAATCTGCATTATGCAGATTACTCAACTTAGCTTGTTGAAAGTGAGGAGGACTTGAAGCACTTGTTGCAGAAGATCAAGGAATGTAGCCTTCAATATAGATTGCATTGAAATGTCAAAAAAAAACAAAGATTTTTACCACTGGACTGATAGGCAACATCATGGTGGACGGAGAAGAGATTGAAACTGTCAACAGCTTTATCTTGCGTGGATCCACAATTAACATCCTTGGTAACACCAGTCAGGAAATAAGGAGATGCATTGCACTGAGAAAATCTGCAGTTAGGGACCTCTCCAAATTACTGAAGAGTAAGGACTAAGGTGCATCTGATTCAGTCATGTTCTTTCCAATCACTTGTTATACATCTGAGAGCTGGACAATGACTAGGGATGACAGAAGAAGAATTAATGCCTTTGAGTTGTGGTGTTGGAGAAGAGCACTGAATATCCCATGGACTGTCAAAATAACAACTAAATATATCTTGGAGAAGGTGCAGCCAGAGCTCTCGTTGGAGGCAAGGATGATGAGGTTTCACCTCACATACTTCAGGCAGGTTGCTAGGAAGGATTATTCCTTGGAGAGGGACATGATGCTGGCAAGGGTGGAGGACCGGTGAAGGAGAGGAAGATCTTCAACCAGGTAGATTGGCATGGTGACTGCCACAATGGGTTCTAGTTTGTTGGGAAGTGTGAAGATGGCATGACAAATGGGCTTCAGATCCATTGTTCGAAGAGTCACTATAAGTCAGACCCTACTTAAGGGCACCTAACAACAACAACGTCATAACTATATACTTAGTTTACACACACACAACCACATAGATAAAAGAAAAATTTGAACAATGTTGGCTATTTGATGTTATTAAGAAATTATTGTTAATTTTTACATGGTTGAAGAATGCTTATATTTTGGAAATACCAACTGAAATATTGCTGGCATCATTGATAGCTGCTGTTGAGTGAACTATGTCTCTTAGTGACTTGATCCACGTCATGTGAAACGGCGGATCTGAACCGTGCACTATCCTGACCGTCTTCACAACCTCCCCCATGCTCGATCACACTGTTAGAGTCCCTTGGTCAATTCATTTCCTTGAGGATCCTCCTCTCTTTCACCCACTCTTTACCACATGGGAAAAGGAGAGGGTCTCTGAAACACTATTTTGGGATAAAATATCTGAAATTTGCTTCAGAATAATATGAATCAGGACAGGAGTAAATAGGGTACAGAAGAATTGTGGTTGACGATGAGCTCAATGTCCCTTTCCTAGGAAGAGCCTCCCCTAGCTACAGGTCCAAAGTATGAAATGCGACACCATCTTTGCTTCCAAGAAACAATCTGGTTGCACTTTTTCCAAGACATATGACATTCTGTTTTGAAAGATGGAAGGTTAATGAACTAGAGGAAGACCTCAGTGAGATGGGTCCACATGGTGGCTTCAGCAATGGGCTCTAGTGTGTCAGAGATGATGAGGACACACACGATGGGGCAGTGTTCAGGCCAGCTGCCCACAGAGTGGCTGCGAATCATAA
>NW_006402100.1:4906-6248 GCF_000299155.1 Elephantulus edwardii
ACGGCACTTAACAACAACATACTTTTGGAACGTGCTGTTGGGAAGAGTTGACAGCCCTGTTTCACTGGGTTCATTTTCTTCTTCTTTTTAATTTTTTTTTTTCTTTTAATTGTTTGAAGCAAGGATCACAAGCTTTGCCCTTAGGCACAGGACAGGCTGTTTGCCCTGAAAGCTTATGGTGGTGACTTACCTCAGAATCCTGCCAAAGGACAGCCTGAACCGTGAGACACCTGTGATTTAGGGGTTCTCTGGAGCTCCAGCTCCTGGGCTCACAGAGAAAGAAAAAAAACAAACAAACTCGGCTCCTTCAAGGTCTGCCTTTCCCTTCTACCTAAAATGAACTTAGACAAGCAAGCAGCATCCCTGAGGGATCTTCTGCGCCACAGGTAGGGCTGGGACATAGGCCTGACCTGTGGAAAGACAGGCTGAGAATTTACAGTACAGAGTGACAGGAGGGGTACCTCTAACCTTGACTTTTGGATCAAGGTTGCATAGTTTAGGCGCAGTTAAGAAAGCATCCTGTGTAAAGCAGGTTAAAAAAAAAAAAAAGAAGAAAGAAAGAGAGAGACAGAGAGAGAGACCCAACCAAAGCTTTCCATCAAAAAAGTTCCAATAGAAAATGGAAATATCCAGCCACAGCTGAGTTGTAGGTAAAGTAAATGCACCTCTCTTGGCTAATTTGAAAGGCTTCAGAATGGACCCTTTCTCTTAAAACAACTTCTTTAAGCACCAGTACTTAAACTGGAAATATCACCATGAGAGTGTATTTCATTAGTGTGTTAAGATTCATAGGAGGCTAAGAAAAGAGGGGATAAATAATGGGCACGGCATTGAAACAGATGAGAGAGAGAACTGTTTAAAAGGAATATATGATTAGATATTATTTTCATGACAAGATTCCAGAAAAAGAAATGTATAGTAAAGTGGACTTGGGGGGAAGGGACTGTATAACAATGAAAAAATTTTCTTTTCAAAGAGAAAAGCAAACAGGGGAGGAGGGTGGGCAGGGAGGAAAATGTTCATCAATGAATTAATGAAGGGGAATTAAATGGGAAGAATAGGCTGGAAAAAATACATATGTTGCATTAAAAAAATAAAGTGTTCCAATGGGGGGGGGGTTGTGCGAGGAGAAGGGTGCAACAATGAATGAATGGAATTCCAAAATCTCTGTAGATGTTCATTGAAATGAAAAATAAACAACATAAATTTTAAAAAAATTTAAAAAAAAATAAAGTGTTCCCTTGCTTGTTTGCACAACAGTCTCTTGGTTTAGGTCTAGGTTTCACATGAACACAATTAAGAGACATGGTATTCCCATTCTTCTCAATGTCAGCCAAACTTA
>NW_006402101.1:0-2030 GCF_000299155.1 Elephantulus edwardii
TAATTGGGATGGGAGTGTCAGAGAGAGATCGATTGGCACAGGACAGAGCGGAGTTTAGGGCTGTTGTACATAGGGTCGCTATGAGTCGCAGGCGACTCAACGGCACATAACAACAACAACAACAACTCAATAATCACACTGAATGTGAGTGGTTTAAATGCACCACTGAAGAGAAAAAGAGTAGCAGATTGTATAAAAAAAATCCACCAATATTTTGTCTACAAGAGACACAAATGATAAATGAAGATAAAGAAAGACTAAAAATAAAACGGTTGGTGAAAACTATACCAAGCAAATGACAACCAGAAAAAAGAAGGAGTAGCGATATTAATCTCTGGTAAAATAAATTTCAATGCAAAAACCATCGCAAAGGATAAAGAAGATTACTACATAATGCTTAAAGAGTCAGTAGAACAAGAGGACATAGCAATAATGAATATCTATGCACCAAATGGAAGACATGCAAAATATATAAAACAAAATTTAACAAAATTGCAAAAGAAAAGAGACAACACTACTACAGTATTTGGAGACTTCAATACACCACTACCAAGAAAAGATAGAACTATCAGAAGAAAATCAACAAAGATACTGAAGAATTAAACCACACAACTCTATCTCATAGATATTTACAAGTTAATGCACCCCCAAAAAGCTTTTTCTCCCATGTGTATGGAATGTTTTCAAGAATAGATGACATTTTAGGTCACAAGATAAGCATCAATAAATTAAAAAATGTAGGAAAAAGACAAAACAAATTCTTGAACCAAAATGCCACAAAATTAGAAATTAATAACAAGAGAATAAAGAGAAAAAAAACATACATTTGGCTGTTGAACAACACCTTGTTTGAAGATTAGTGGGTACTAGAAGAAATAAAAAATTAAAAAGTTTCTTGAAACAAATGACAATGAAAACACCATTTACAAAAACTTCCCGGAAACAGTCAAAGCAGTAATCAGAGGTCAATTTATAGCCATAAGCAAACACATCAAAGGCAGGAAAAAATGACGATTGACTCTCTAACCCAACATCTCCAACAAATTGAAAAAGAACAGCAAGAAAACCCTCTAAGAAGTCTGAAATTATAAAAATTAGGGCAGAAATAAATGAAATAGAATTGAAACCATTAACAAAACTAGGAGTTGGCTCTTTGAAAAGGTCAAGAAATCAACAAACCAGTAACAAAACTAACAAAATAAAAGAAGGAAAAGCCACAAATAATCCAAATAAGAGATGAAACAGACAATATCACAACAGAACAAATGAAAATAAAAAGGCTACATTAGAATATTATGAAAAACTATACTCAAACAAATATGAAAATCTAGAGGAAATGGACAAATATTTAGAAACACACAACCTCTCTAAACTGATACAAACCGAAACTGAACACTTAAACAGACTCATTACAAAAGAAGAAATTGAAAAGGTAATAAAACTAATTCAAGCCAAAAAAAGCCCTTGATCAGATGGTTTTACAAGTGTATTTTATCAAACATTTAAAGAAGAAATGTCACCAATTCTACATAAACTATTTCAGAATATAGAAAAGTATGGAATTCTCCCAGACTCATTCTATGAAGCAAACATATCCTTGATACCAAAGCCAGGAAAGGACACCATCAAAATAGAAAACTATACGCCAATACCTCTAATGAACATAGATGCAAAAATTCTGAATAAAATACTGGCCAATAGTGTCTAGTAATACATTAAAGAAATAATTCACCATGACCAAGTGGGATTCATAACTGGTATGCAAGGATGATACGAAAAACAATCAATGTAATTAATCACATTAATAAAGCAAATTATAAGAACCACATGATCCTATCAATTGAAGCAGAAAAGACCTTTGACAAAATCCAACAACCTTTCCTGATTAAAACACTCAACAAAATAGGATATTACAAAACATTACTACAAGAAACAAAAAGAGATCTTGCAAAGTGGAAGAATATCCCTTGCTCATGGATAGGAAGACTCAATGTTGTGAAAATGGCAATACTACCAAAAGCAATTTACAC
>NW_006402101.1:4006-6224 GCF_000299155.1 Elephantulus edwardii
AATTAATAAAATATAATTATAGAAAAAAAAATAGGATTAGAGGGGAATTTCTTCAACATAGCAAAAAGTATGTATTCAAACCTGACAGCCAACATTGTTCTCAATGGAGAGAGATTTAAGGCATTCCTTTTAAGAACAGGAAGTAGGCAAGGATGCCCATTATCACCTTTCATTAGCACCTTATTCAATAATGTATTGGAAGTCTTAGCAATAGCAATAAGACAAAATAAGGATATAAAAGGTATCCAAATTGGCAAAGAGGAAGTAAAATGATCTCTCTATGCAGATGATATGATAGTATACTTAGATAAACCTAAAGATTCAGCAAGAAAACTACTGGACACAGTTGACCAATTTATCCAAGTGTCAGGATACAAGATCAACATACAAAAATCAGTTGGATTTCTTTACAATGACAAAGAGAATACAGAGCTGGAGCTAATCACAAGGTTAAATACTTGGGAGTAAATCTAACCAGAAGCACAAAGGAACTACTCAAAGAAAATTACAAAACATTACTATAAAAAACAAAAAGATACCTAGAGAGGTGGAAGAATATCCCTTGCTCATGGATAGGAAGACTCAATTTTGTGAAAATGACAATACTACCAAAGGCAATTTTAAATGTTCAAGGCAATCCCAATACAAATACCAATCCCATTCTTCAAAGAGATGAGTAAGGCAATCTCCAGTTTCATTTGCAATGGACAGAAGCCCTGAGTAAGCAAAGTACTACTTAAAAAGAGAAACAAAGTAGGAGTCTTCTCACTCCCTAATTTCAAATCCTACTACACTATCATGGTGGTCAAGATAGTGTGGTACAGTTACAATGACAGACACATAGATCAATGGAATAGAATTGAGAACAAAGAAATCAGCCCATCACTTATGGTCAATTGATTTTTGAAAAGGAGATGAAATCAATTAAGTCAGAAATTACAGCCTTTTTAACAGATGGTGTTGGCAAAATTGGAAAACTATCTGCAGAAAACTCAAGCAAAATCCACAAATCACTCCATACACAAAAACCAATTCAAGGTGGATCATGGACCTAGGACTAAAACCAAGGATTATAAACTTAATTAAAGTAAATCTGGAAGAATTCTAGACATTCTAATGAACAACATCAACAGTCTTTCAAGCATCCTGGAAAAAGTACAACCAGGAGAGGATAAATAGATAAATGGGACCCTCTAAGAATCAAATCCCTATGCACATCCAAAAACTTCTCCAACAGGGTAAAAAGGAAGCCACAGACTTGGAAAAAGTATTTGGTAATGACATGTCAGAAAATGGACTTATATCTCGAATTTATAAAATATTCAAGCACCACAACAAGATAAAGGTAAGCAACCCAATTGAAAAATGGACCCAGGATATGAATAGACACTTCACCAAAGAAGACATTCAGATGGCCAACAAACACATAAAGAAATGTTCAAAATCCCTAGCTCTAAGAGAGATACAAACCAAAACAACTATGAGAAATCGTATCACCCAGTAACAATAGCAAAATTCAACAGAACAGCAACCAACAAGTGCTGGGAAGGTTGTGGAGAAAATGGAACCCTTATTCACTGTTGGTAGGAGTGTAAAATGATGCAGCCACTATGGAAGGCAACATGGCACTTTCTCAAAAACTTGCAAATAGAAATATCATTTGACCCAGCAATTCCACTACTTGGAATATACTCCCAAAAAAACCATAAACGCTACCCAACCAGATAAATGCACAACCATATTTATCGTGGCTTTGTTCACAAGAGCAAAGAGTTGGAAACAACCTAAGTCCCCATCAACAAATGAATGGATAGAGAAGCTGTGGTATATTCACACGATGGAATACTACGCTGCATTGAAAAACAAGGAACTCAAGAAGTATTATGCAAAATGGATGACCCTGGAGGACATTACGCTGAGTGAAATACCTTAGTTCACAAAAGGACAAAAACTGCATAGTGCCACTGTTGTAAAATGGGACTGACAAAGGGGTTGGGGAAGGGAGACTGAGAAAAATAGGATAAATTATATATACTGTTTTGAAATAGATGAGGGAGAGTATTGTTTAAAAGATATATATGATTAGGTATTATTGAAGGCTGTGTAATGGAGTGGCCTTAGGGGGAGGAATTGTATAACAATGAAAGAATTTTTCTTTTACTTTTCAAAAAGAAGAACAAACTGGAGGGGAGAAGAGGACAGGGAGAAAACTGCAACA
>NW_006402102.1:0-6285 GCF_000299155.1 Elephantulus edwardii
GAGCGCTGCTTCTCAGCTTTGGCCCTGGAGGCCCTTTCTGCCTCGATTTCCTCCTCCAGTTCCTCAATGCGGGCCTAGGATTGAGTGATATTTCAACATTAATATAAGTTCATAGCAATTTTTTATTTCTGTAATGAGACCCAGAAAAGGTGGTGGTTATGCCTTACCTGTAACTCCTTGATCTTTTTCTGCAGCTGCATACCAAGGGCCTGTTCGTCCTCAATCTTGCTTTGCAGATTGCTCATTTCAAACTCTTTCCTATTGGAAGAACAGCACATTAGCTCAGTAAATTATCTTCTGGCCGTCATTTCTATGTGCAATAGAACTTTATTATATTAATTAATTAGTACAGACTTAGTAGGACATACTTTACAAATAACCATCTTCATCAAGTAAAAAGCCAAAGTTGACCTTATTAATTCTTGGCATATATTGAAATAAAATTTAAAACATATTCTACCTGACTTCTAACCACCAAGCAAGTTACAGTTGAATTACATTTTACTTACTTTTTGAGTTTCTCATCAAGTTGCTGCTTGTCATTTTCTATGTCCATTGTGGATTCTTGGGCCAACTTTAGGTCACCTTCCAATTTTCTCTTGGCTCTTTCTAAGTCCATGCGAAGTTTCTTTTCTTGTTCCAGAGACCCTTCAAGCTAAATGTATAGTGGAGTTTATATTATTTTTTTTAAAGCTTTGAGCCTTTGATTCTAGCTTTCACACATATGCAAGGGCATTTTAAAAAGCACAGCAAATAGCATGAGAAACTGCGTTAACCTTTATAAAAGTTCATTAACATCAGTGACAGTGCCATGCTGTGATTGCTCATTTTATCTTAAGGAAAAGCATTTTGTTTTCCAAACTTACATCGTCCACTTGTTGCTCCAGCTTGGTTTTGGCCTTGGTCAGGGTGTTCACTTTGTCCTCCTCCGCCTGCAGGTCATCCAGCGTCTGCTGGTGGGCCTCCTGCAGGGCTTTCTTCTCTTTGGTCAGCTTTGCGATGTTTTCATCCAGGCCTGCCATCTCCTCTGTGAGGTTTTTCACCTTTTAGATTTGAACAAGGATATAGCAAGCATATAAATGACATCTGTTGACTCAGTGGAAAACATCGTAATTTTTTAGAACAATATCAGCCACAGGTAGAAAATTGAAACCAGAAGTCAAAGCAAGTCTATGTGGCTGAAAAAAGTAGGAGACATGGTCCAGGTAAATGGATAGGCGTGGAGGAGGCCAAAATGATGATGTAATGTGATAGTATTTTTCTCTCACGTGTAACAATTCTGATTAACCTTTCATTTGCAATACTTTAGTCACATGTTAAATGTGTACCTTGTTCTCTGTGGCATGCTTCTCCTTTTCAACCTTGGCCAGTGTCAGCTCAAGGTCATCAATATCTTTCTTCAGCTCTGAGCATTCATCCTCCAGCTTCCTCTTCTTGGCCGTCAGCTCAGCATTGATCTCTTCCTCATCCTCTGCCCTTTCGGTTAACTCTTTGATTTTTGCTTCAAGTTGGATTTTTGTTTTGATCAACTGGTCGCATCGTTCCTCTGCATCAGCCAAGCCATCTGCTTCCTAAAGGGGGAAATAAACATTTTCCTTTTTCTAAGCTATATGTACAGATAATTATTAAATGGAAGTCACTGAAACTTCATTGACTCAATGTGGTCAACATATACGACAACCTTTTAAAATCAAATAAACAAAAAAAAATGCAGCAATTTTACTTTACTTAAAGAATTAGTAGTAGATTCCCTCCAGATACTCATATGTGGAAAGCCAATCATGAAACCCAGTCTTGTGGCAACAATCTAAAATTTATTAACCTTTGTTACTTCAGAAAAGTAATATATGCATCCTACCACCAGATTTTATTACATTTAGCTAAAAGATCAATTTAGCCTTTTTCTATCCTGGTAAATGGAGTCTAAACTTCTGTTAATTGTACAAAAATATATTTACTAGTAACCTCTCTAAGTAGCGAGAACGCGCTTTATAGCCAAAAAAGTCTAGGATATTTTTATGACTTTCCTCGCTGATAACTATGTATAAATATACAAATGAATTTATACACCATTATATATGGTTTTACATCTATTGCTTCTTTATATCTGAGATTTGGTAAATAGGAAAGGCAAAGTAAACTAGAGAAAACGTTTTCCTAGAAAACAAATATCTGTAAAGCTCAACTTAAACAGCTCTCAGATGCAGTCCGTTAGTGTTCAGGTAATGAGATATGGCTAAACTGTGAAATGTGTAATACTCACAGATTGAACTTGAAGTTGCAAATCATTTTTCTCTTGCATCAGAGCCACCATTTTTTCTTCCAGCTCTTTTCTTTTTGCCTCTGACTTAGCCAGCTCTTCTTTGGTCTTCTCAAAATCTTCCTTCATGTTGGCCATCTCCTTCTCAGTCTCCGCACTCTTGAGCAGAGGCTTGATCTTGAAATACAGCTTCATCCAGGGCCAGTGCTTCACATTCATGAAGGCACGGACGTTGTACTGAATGCAGAAGATGGATTCTCTGTAGAGAAAATGCAAATGGAAAAGAATGTGCTAAGTGACCGTGTGATCAAATGCAATGACCACATTCAATTCAACTGTGAAATTGTGTAGAGGACTCGTGCTTGGTCTCTCACCTCCTCTCCATCATCTTCTTGAACTCCACTCTCATCAGGTATCCTCTGCACATGGCTTGTGTGCGTGTGATGAGTTGAGCCAGCTTTTCATCTCGCATTTCCTCTAGAGTTCCCAGAAGACCAGCTTTAAAGAACACCTTGTCAAGTAACAAGCAGAATGGGTTATTTCCACTCATGAGAAAGCCCAAAGATGGAGAAATTGTTACAAATAAAAAATTTCAGTTGATGATACCTTGGTGTGACCAAATTTGTACTGGGTGTGGTCAATGTCAATAGACCCTAGAAGCTTCTCAGAAGCTTTCTTGCTGTCAATGAACTGACCCTCTGGGATAGCGCTTGCATTTAGAACCTTGTATCTGTCAGAATAAAAGGAATATGAGAATATATTTCCCTTCATTTACACAGAAAAAAGGGTAGAACACTGAATAATTGTCAATGGAAGGACTACAGATTGACATGTGTAAAGAACAAAATGCTATTACAAAAATCATACAGACCTTTACGTAAGAAGACATAATGAAAACCTTATGATAGTATAAACCAGTCTTCTTTCTTTTGTGAGCACTTTTCAGGTAAATTAGTTTTCATTTTAAAGAAAAACTTTTAAATGCTTGAGCTTAGTGGTGGTTCCAGTATGCACTGTGACATGGAAATAAAACTATAAAGGACAAATAAGACAAACCTCTGTTTGAAGTCTGCATAAAGGATCCTGCTGGGGAACCCTTTCCTACAGATGCGGATGCCTTCAAGCACACCGTTACACCTCAGCTGGTGTAGCACCAGTTCATGCTCCATGGCACCTAAAGGAACAAGAGATGTTTTCCGTGTAATAGTTGAGTGAGAAGTCATACTGGAGATGTAGCTATCAGATATAGATGTCTATTTATGTAGAGATCAGAAGTATCTTACCAGGAGTTTTAGTTTCATTGGGAATGAGGCAGCGTACAAAGTGGGGGTGAGTACTCCTCAAGTTGGTCATCAGCTTATTTAAATTCTCCTATAAAATCATATTAAATGTTTTAACAAAACTTCTGGTTGTGTCCATGTACAAATTCCTATCAATGACACACACTTGATCAGGCCACCATGTCAAAGTTTAATGAAGCATCTCAGTGAAGGACAAATTAAGAAAATCAAGAGGAGCCATACAGAAAGAGTAAAAGATAGGAAATGATGGGTTATATTAAAACCAGGCGACTGTTGAGTCTTTCTTTTTACTACCAGTCAGAGATCATTTGTCCTGAGGCTTTGGTCAAATGGAGTAGATTTAACTGAAGATGGTAGTTTGAGTTTCATTTGAAATTTTTTTTCAATATCAGACCTACCAGATTTTTTTTTCTCACAGGCCTTTTAGACTCATATTTCATAAGGTTTGATTTGAAGAAATATATTATGGGCCTTATTTTTTATAATACTTAAAGTATTTTACAGGGATTTTTTTCAAGTATATTTTTATTTTCTCACCACCCCCACCCTGGTAATTATTACTAAATTTTTTAAACAAAAAAATTCCCCTGGAATTCAAGAATACACTGTACCCTGAAAAGAGCAGATACGGTCTGGAAGGAAGAACCCTTCTTCTTGCCACCTTTCTTTCCACCACCACCAGCCTCTGGAAAAATGAAATAGAAAAGGTGATTTGCAGCAAACTTCCAGCACTATTCATCTACATAAGGACTGCCAAAATTTTCTTTGGAATTTAATTTGCACTGATTTTTTAACACCGCTCCTATTGCTCTTTCCTTATCCAACTATAAACTAAGAGTGCTTCTGTTCTATCTCCTGGTTCACTGCTCTGTTGCTGTTGTAGACCATTCATTGCATTTGCAACAACTCATAGCTGACCCTCCAACAGGCAGAGATAGTAGAATTGCATGGGAGGAGATTTCCCATGGAGCAGTTGGTGGACTCAAACCAGTGCCTTTGGGTTGGCAGTGCAACTCCTTATACCTAGGCCATCAGCACTCCTTAGTTTACTGCTTAGTGTCTGGGATCTTTAAAACTAGCTCTTAAGATCCAAGGCAGGGGAGGGGAGAGCAGACAGGAGGGGATGAGTGGGGCAGGGGGGACTTTAGCATAGGGTCACACAAATTGATGGTTGGAGGGAGGGGTGGGTAAAGGAAAGGGAAAAGACTCGGTGTGGAAAACAATGTATACAAACTTTGTAAGTAAACCAGTATAAAATAAAAATTTTATTTTAAAAAACCCACAATGTATATGAATGAAGCATAATGTAAAGAAATTATTATTATTATTTTAAAAATATACAAAAATCCCTTGCAAGCATCCATTCAAAGCACTTTGGAATAAGAGAATATGAGAGAAGGAAGGAGGATCAGGAATAGAAGCAGAATTGGAATGTGTGGCTAATTGTCTCCCTGAACAACTGACTTCTTTGCCATGAGACCAAAACTAAATGGTTTATACTTGCTATTATTATACATCTTCATCACAGGTTCCATAAAGAAATTATGATCAAAAGGGGGGAAATACAGAAAAGATTTTCAAATTTTCATAGACTCTAGATTTTCTGGAGTCACCTAGGTAAATGTATCCCTGAAACTATTGCCCTGAGACTATCTTTAAAGCCTAAGTGAAAAATACTTCCTGAAGTTTTTTAAAACTATGTCATAGTTCAGCTCAACAAGTTAAAAAAAGTGTTCCTTGAGCTCTTTTAAGAAATATATAAGATTAAATGGATAATAGGAACTCAAAAAATTGTGGGGCAGGGATTTATCCTAATGAGAGAGGAACAATTCAGAAAAGGAGGATGAGAACGGGTCCACTCAATAATATAATAGTGTGACTAACTTCTGCAATAGAAACTATTGAATTGGTACACGTTTTGCATGTCCTTGATGATAACAACAAAATAAAATTTAGGAAAAGAATGTAAGCTTCTGTTCACACTATAGGGGGAAAAGGATGTGAATTCAAAATATAGCAGGTGGGTGAGTGTAGAAGTGTGGTATGGCACCATTCTAAATCAACAAAGTCCAGTACCAGAAGGAAATAGCTAGGATATTCTGCTACATTGCCTCCGTGGAGCACTCCCTTTCCCTAAGAACAGTAGAAGCTGCATGCTTGGTCCCTAGGTAGGTAAATCTGTAGGCAAATCCTCTTTCTCGTGTTACTTGTACTTCTACATAGTCAACTTGCACTTCTGTTCTACCTAAGAGAATAGAATGTCATGACGCTGTTTTATCTTCAACCGAGCTTGATATTTTAAGGAGCAAATACTGTTGAAATGGTAGAAGTGATTTATGTGATCCTGAGCAAATCACATGATCTTTCGGAGTCCCTCCTTCAATGGCAAAATAAGGCCGTGGGACTCAGGGATTCCTAGTGTTCATTTTAGTTCTGCAAGATTGATTTTAGGACTGTGTCACACTTGTTAAATATGCTTCCTTTTCTTACATCCATCTTGGCCATTGTTATTTTTCATTGTTAGTTTTTCTGTAACTACACTCTGTATATTTCTTGATTGTAATTATTAAATATTACCTGCTTCAGCACTTGGTCCTCCGGAGAACAGGAAAGCCAGAGTCTTCAGTCCAGACTTCTGGTAGAGCCCCACCACGGTCTCATTCAGGGGGTCCTTGTTCTTGTCAAGCCACCCGGCGATGTTGTAGTCCACGGTGCCAGCATAGT
>NW_006402103.1:0-943 GCF_000299155.1 Elephantulus edwardii
GAGTGCTGCAAATTATTCCATACTATGAATGTACCACAATGGACACAAAGGACCAGTCTTTGCAGAAGGACATAATGCTTGGAAGGGTAGAGGGACAGTGAAGGAGAGGAAGACCCTGGATAAGATAAATTGACTTAGTGACTGGGGTAAAGAGAGTAGGTATGTCAGGGAGGATAAATTGGCTCAGCATAGAGCAGGGCCCAGAGCTATTGTCTGTAGGGTTGCTATGAGTTGCAGATGAGTTGATGGCACATGACAACAAGAACATTGCAAATAATAATTGCTTTCTTACTTTGCTCCTCTGTGTTTTCTTTTTTACTATAGAGAAAGCACATTAGTTTTAGAACATCAATGTTGTATCCTTTCACTCAACTAAACAGATATACTAAGTCTAACTCAATATTATAAGAGCAACTACTGAAAAAGACCAGGATTGTAAACATGCTTAAGTAAGAGAGCCAAAGAGAAAATGCCAAAGGGCAGCTCTAGAAGACATAGTTAATTAGTATAACAGAATGGACAAAGAGCTGGAGTCAATAATGAAATGGGGAAAACATGGTTACTTTTTCCCAAATTGAAAGACTTGAAAAACAAATTCAATCCTTGAATTGAAAAACTAGAGGATTTTAGGGGCAAATATTGAATGATGCTTGATACATCAAAAGAAAGTGGAAGGAACACATGGAGTCACTGTACAGAAAAGAATTGGTAGACACTGAACCATTGCAGGAAGTAGCATATGATCAATAACCAATGGCAATCAAGAAAGAAGTTCAAGCTGTATGGAAAGAATGCCCCCCCAAAATAATGTCCCAATGATTGATGGAATACAAACAAACATGTTTCAACAGATAAAGACAGACCTGATATGTTCACTAGTCTACGCCAAGAAATTTGGAAAATGTCTACCCAGCCAACTGACTGGAAGAGATTAATATTTGTT
>NW_006402103.1:2898-3995 GCF_000299155.1 Elephantulus edwardii
AACAACAACAGTTGATTTGTGAACAACTATCTGTAGATTTACCTCTGATTTTTAACAATTGGATTTTTTTTAACCTTATTCCATTGCTCAAAATCTACACAATGACTTGATGCCATTATAAGGCAAAGTAAATTAGCATAACATTAAAATTGGGGAGAAAACATTCACATATTGTTAGTAAGTGGAGGTGTTTAGGAAGAGAAAAAATAATAGGCCAGCAAAATAGTAAACAGAAAAGATGACCATTTTTTTTATTTTATATTTGTTTGTTTTCTATGTCCTTAGATCTCACAGCTTTGAAAACATGGAATCCTTTTGGATGTCATGTTGTTGTTGTTGACCGCCTTCAAATCAAGCACTACTCATAGCGACCCTATGGACAAAAGACCTGAAGCCCCTCTACAACTATCGACATTTATCTAAGCTCAGAGAGTTTCCAGAGGCATGCTATTTAGGAAGTGGTAGAGGCCCCTTGTTTTTGTGGATTGTCCTAAGACTTGTTTTTTTCTGAAAACCTTAAGATAATAAAGGAATTTGATAAGTGTAGGTGGCAAAGAGAATAATACCTATGACTGATAATAAAATTATTAATGCAGCAGTTGCCATATTCTACTTGGAAGGCTATCCTGACAAACTGAGATATTTATAAGAAGCAATTAAAAAATATAGGACACAAGAACCAAAATTTGACCTTGGCTCTATCCCACCTAAATTTAAAAACCATATCAGAAACAGGTTTGAGGCCTTGAACACTACTGAGTGAAGACCAGATGAGCTATTTGAGGATGTCAATAATATCATCCATGAAGAAGGCAAAAGGTCATTAAAAAAAAACAGAGGGGGAAGAAAAGATCAAGATGAATATCGGAAGGGACAGAATATTGCACTAGAACGCTGAGAAGACAAAGCAAAGGGAAGAAATCAAGGTGTTAAGGAGCTGATTGGAAGATTGCAAAGGGCAGTGTGGGAAGACAATGCAAAGTGTTATAATGAAGTGTGCAATAAGTCGGAGTAGAAAATCAAAAGGGATAAACTCTCTTGACATTTGTTATGCTTGAAGGAACTGAAGAACAAATTCAAGACTTGAGTTGCAATAC
>NW_006402103.1:5200-6309 GCF_000299155.1 Elephantulus edwardii
ATCATGAAGAGATTGAGACTGGTAAGATCTTCAGTTTGCTTGGATCCACAATCAACACTCTTGGAACCAGCAGTCATGAAATAAAAAAGCAAATTGCATTGTGAAAATCTGCTGTCAGAGGCCTTGACAGAGTACTGAAGAGCAACAATATCAGTCTGGAGACTAAGGTGTGCCTGATCCAGGCCATGGTATTCTCAATTACTGCTATGCATCAGAAACCTGGACAGTGACTAGGGATGAGAGAAGGAGAATCACATTACATTTAGAGTAGATTCATTAGTCATTTCCACGTTAAGGAGCTGAATAGAAGATTTCAAAGGGCCGCTCAGGAAGATAAGGCAAAATATTGTAATGAAATGTGTAAGGAGCTGGAGTCAGAAAATCAAAAGAGTTGAACTTGCTCAGTATTGCTTAAGCTGAAAGACATAAAGAAATTCAAGCCACGAGTTACAATGCTTAGGGATGCTATCTATGGGCAGGATATTGAATGATTGCAGAAGCATTAAAAGCAGATGGAAGGAGTATACAGAGTCTTTGTACCAAAAAGAATTGGCTGACACAGAAAAATTACAAGAAATAACATGTAAGCAAGAGGCAGTGGTGATGAAGCAGGAAGTGCAGGCTGCTCTGAAGGACTTGGCAAAAAAGTACAGCCCTGGGAACTATTGGCATACCAATTGACGTATTTCAACAAACAAATGCTGCTCTGCATGTGCTCACCAAGTTATGCCAAAAAATCTGGAGGACAACTACTTGGCCAACTGACTGGAAGAGATCCATATTTATTCCCATTCCAAAAAAAGGTGACTCAACAGAGTGTGGAAATTATTTAAAAAAATCACTAATATCACACAGGAAAGCCTATCTACACACCAGTTCTACAGGATGCATCACCTTTGCTTGAGAAACATTCCAACTAAACTTCAGAGATATTGGTCCCAACATAAGGAACTACCAGCAGCTGATGTGTTTGGAATCACAGAAGCCAAGGAAACTTCATATATAAGTTATTAGATGGAGGGCTGGTCAGTGGGAGATAGATGTGAAGGGAGGGGGTAGAAGTGGATGGGTGTCCTGGTGGATGGTGTAGCAGAGAAATAAGTGGGTAA
>NW_006402104.1:0-6282 GCF_000299155.1 Elephantulus edwardii
TGGCCATGGAGTCAATGAGCTGGCCGCTGACCCCGAAGTCACACAGCTTGATCTCTCCCCGTGAGTTGACCAGGATATTGGAAGGCTTCACGTCTGTGGAGGGTGCCGCCCGCCCGGTGAGCGGAGGATGAGCCAGGGGGCCCTGCCCGCCCTGCCCAGGCCAGCTCGTCCCTCACCTCGGTGCATGATCTGGTGCTTCTCCCGGAGGTATGCCAGGCCACGGAGAACCTGTTGGGGACAGGAGCCAGGACAGAAGATGAGGCCCTGCCCTGGCCTCGACATGTGACCAGAACACTGTCAGGGCCATGACCTGACCGCGTGGAGGCCATGTTTGCGAACATGCCCACTGCCCACAGGTACTTGTAATTTCAAGACAGAGACATGAGGGGCTCTCCCGGCACCCATGGACCTCGAGTTGAAAATGCAGCATTCACAAAGCTCCACAGAACAGAAAGTGCTTGCATGTGCTGCACCCAAACCTCGGCATCTCTAAGGGGAAGCTGCGTTCAAGGGGGTCTGAGGCACAGACTCCTAGATGCCCCAGGTCATGGTCAGTGAGGGTATAGTGCTGGGCCCACAGCAGGGCGTTTGGCCCTGAGCAGGCCGAGTGCGGAGCCCGCATGTGAGGTCTGTCCGCAGACAACGGTCTCCAGGGTGGAGCCGCCATGCCAGCACCACACAGCTGCCACACTCATCTCATCTGCACCCGGGCCTACTGGAGGCAGGCTGGGCCACCCCGTCCACTGGCAGACAGAAGCTGAGAGGGGGGCGTCTCTGAGTGCCCAGGGAGGCACCCAACGGTACATACAGGGTGTAGACATAAGGGCCAAACCCTCTGGCTCCGCCTGTGCCCTGGAGCCCCAACAGTGCATTCATTTCTGGAGAGGGAGGGGAGCAAGTCAGAGGTCAAGGTGGCCCTGTACCCCTCCCCAAAATCTTTCTGACACTCTCTCAGCACCCTGACAGGGAGGAGAGCATGTCAGAGGTCAAGGTGGCCCTGTAGCCTCCCCAGAACTCTTCCCGACTCTTCAGTCAGCACCTGCACAACTCTACTGATGAGCTCACAGCGGCCAGGGTCAGGCCAGGGTCTCAGCGCCTGGTGAAGGGAACGCCCCCGGCTCAGAGCCCCAGTGCAGGGGCCACAAGGGTGCAGTCACGAGAAGTGGGGTCGGGCAGCAGGACACTCACCGCGATGCTGACCTTCCCGAGGATCTCCTCTGGAATCCTCTTGGCCTCTTTCAGCACCTGGTCCAGGGAGCCACCGTCCTAGGAGGTGAGAGAACAAAGCTCACTGGGCCTCACGCAGCCTGGCGGCACCCTGCCTACAGTGAGGTTCAGCCGTCCTCTGGGGGATGCTGGGCCGTGTCACCAGCAGGAAACAGAGGCCCCACAGTCAGGCTGACCGCTGCTCCCAGGCCACCAGGAAACGGGATGGGAAGAGCCCTCCACGCCGGGGCCGGCCCCTCCTGAGGGTCCCTCCTCGGACAGCCTGTCCTGTCCCCGGTGACTCAGCTTCCTGACAGCAGCCAGTGGTGGTGGGAGGGGCTCCAGTGATCATCCCCCAGGTCACCGGCCTGCTCATCTGGGCCATACAGGAACTTCTGTACCAGAGAGCAGTGACCTCAGGGCCCGGCCTGGCCATCAGGTCGGCGGCGTGTGACTGTGGAGCACACTGAGGCCCAGTGGGCAGGCAGCGCTCACTAGAGGCAACTCGACCCCATGGTTGGCAGAGTGAGCAGTTTCCCTTGGGCTCACAGCTGCGTGGTGACAGTGGGTGCGGGTGCCTGGAAGGCTTGTCTCCATCCTACCCGTGCTCTAGTCTCCGCCCTGTGAGGGCCCTGAGGCCCACCTGGGCATGGCACACACAGGACAGATGAAGAGGAAAGGGTCTGGCTGTGGTTGCCAGACAACAGGTCCCCGGGCACTGCTGGAAGGGGCTTTTCTGGACCCCTGCCCACACCAAGCAGGGGGGCACACCAGGAGAGGAGCTCAGCCTGGCTGCCGCCTCAGCAGCACCCTGGCAGAAAGGCCTCTAGGGTGTCGTACATGCCATGTGCTCGGAAGTGCCCAGAGCCAGGCAGGAGGGCCACCAGCATGACGTGGCCGAGGCAGGAACACCCTGGAGGCACCCCCAGGATGCTCTGGTGCAGGTGAGGCTCACTGCCCGGGAGTCCTGACTGGCCCCCCTCTGTCAGATGTGGAGCCCCTGAAGACTTTCTTTTCGCTAAGAGCCTCAAAAGAATTAAGGAACGTGCTTGAGGCTGTGCCCACTTGTCCTGATGCCACTCCCTTTGTCTGTCACCTCTTGGAGCTGCCGTGAGCGTGGCTGAGTGAGTGAGGACAATGAGGCCCCTGAACCCTCACTCTGGCACAGCCTCCAGTCAGGGTCTCCCCACTCACCCCACAGTCCTGGGACAAAGGGCAGGTCAGATCCTTTTCTGGGAGTTGGGGGGTGAAGCAGCATCTCCTAGTCCTGACCCCAACAAACACCTACAGACATGGCCAGTGTCTGAGGAGACCCGAGTGCGACAGGTATGTCTCTTGCCCGAGACACGCTGACAGGATGTGGTCCAGCAGCGACAGCACCTCGGCCTCCTGACCCCAGCTTCACTCCTTCCGGGACACCCCGGCCATGTCTGCCGCTTCGCTCCGAAGCGTGCGTTCCCGGAGCAGGTTGCCTGCCACGCTCTCCCCACGCAGGACTCGAGAGAGTGGACAGCTCTGGCCTGAGCACAGCCTCCTCCTGATTCCACTGGACCAGAGTGTGTCTTACTCCCTCCAGATCCTTCCATGTGTTGCAGAGACAGACTTAAGAGCCCACCAAGGGGCTCAGGCTACAGTTCTGTAGCGTGCTCTTGTCCCCACAGAATGCCCGGGCACGTCCCTCACAGAATACAGGGTCATCTCCACAAGCCCTCTCCCCTCGAGAGCTCTGGAGGCCCAGTGGTAAGGCACTGCTCTGTAACCCCAAAGGGCGCTGCTGTGCAGGACAGGCCAGCTGCTCCCGTGCAGGTGACGGCCTCTAGCATCCCTTGGAGACCAGCACACAAGGGCTCTGACAAGGGCACACAGCAGCACCTCTCACAGCACACGGTGCCCTCCTCCCCTCCCCACAGGACGCACACGTGTTATTCTGACGCTGCTGGAACCACGCTGTCTGTGGCTTCATTACTGTGAAGCTCGGGGTGAGGGGGCCGTTTCCAAATGCCACCGAGAAAATCCCTCAAGCCTCTGCTGGAGGTCGCAAGCTCCTCCCAGCTTGTCTCTTCCTCCCGCGACACCCTGCCCATACCCTGGATTCTTCTAGAACAGTCAGGCTGGGCCTGTCCTCCCGAAGCCTAGAGGTCCTGCAGTGGTCAGCTGTGCGTCAGAGCTGTGCTGTCTCCGGTCAACCAGGTCCTCCCTGGCCGGTGCGACCCCACACACTTGGCTCTGACGGAAAGGCTGGAGGTTCAGGCGCACCCAGAGGAGCCTCGGGAGAGAGGTCTGGAGGCGGGTTCTGGCAGCCCGTGAGCAGGGCTCTACTGACCCACCTGAGCTTCCCAAGGGCAAAGTCCACCTGGGACACTGGCCTCAATGGCACCTCGCCTGTCTGTGCTCGTGCACGAGGGCTCACCTGCACTTTACAACAGGAGACTGTGACTATCAGTCATAAACCCTGCGGGAGGTGGAGCCTGTGACTGAACAGCCTGTGTGCACTGGACACGTGTCCCATCGGCCTCTGGTAAAAATGAAGCAAGTGTCCAATACGGGATGCTCGGAGGCTGAGAGGATCAACAGGCCCCAGGCGGCACAAGCCCTGTGCACTTCGCCAATGGGAAGGCGGCGGTTCAAACAGGCCACCCACCACGGCAGATGGGCCTGGCCAGCCGCGCCCGTGACAATGACAGCGCAGAAACCTGCTGAGTGGTCCTGCTGTCACGCGTGGGCCACCAGGAATCTACAAGCACAGGAGCACCAATGTCCTTCTCCTGCATCTCAGGGGCCTTTCCGGGTCCTTTCGAGGTTCCCGATTGCTCTGTAGACCACAGCCTCAAATTCACCAAGAATGGGGGCTGGAGGTGCTGCCTGGGGAAGAGGTGGAGCCTCGGGGCTGAGCGGATCCCCAGCGGAGATGAGTCACCGTCAGGGGCCCCGGCAGGGCCATGCACTGGGAGGAAGGAGGGCGTCAGCGTTAACAGGTGGCTGCCCCCGCGTGCAGCGCGCTCTTAGACCACAAAGCACTTCTACGTCCTTTCTTCCCCCTTTGATTTCTGTCTGCGAGATCAGCAAGAGGCAGGCAGACACCAAGGGCGGGCAGGCCCGGCGGGCACCAGGGCACAGCAGGGCTGGCAGGAAGGGGAGCTGCGTCTTCTCACGGCCACAGCACGCCACCCACTTGTGGGGTTCTCCTTGTGACACAGTTGCTGAAACTCACTTCCTGCCTCCGTTACAAAATTGTCTAAGGTGACAGTGCATTTTTCCAGGCATAACCGACATGCCGAAAGCCACCCTGCCTCTTGGTGTCGCAAGGGCACCAGCAGACCTGGGCCCCTCCAAGAGATGGGCAGCAGGAGTCCCACACCTGACAAATTTGGTTCCACACAGAGCCACGGCATTTCCTCTAAGGAGGCCCTGACCACTTCTGCTTCCGTTAACGCTCCGTCCACCTGCCTCTGACCGCCTAGGTGCTTTAAGGACAGGGCCACCCTGGAGTGAACCAGGCATTTTAAGAACATATGCTTGAGCCCTGCCTTGAAGACGCTAATCCAACTGGCCTGAATGGGGACACTGACGGGATATGTTCTACAGAGCTCTTCATTTCCCCACGGTTACAGGTGAGGTGGTTCTTGATGCTTTGGTAACCCCAGGTTGTGTGACAAAACTAAGCATTGCCCAGCCCATCACCCCCACAATCGTCTTCAGCTCAGGTTCCAGAATGCACAAGGGCTGAAGTTTGGAAATGAACCACCATGCCTTTCTTCCCAGTCTAATTCACTCTCTACTCTGTCGGAACCTGTTCAGCATCATGCAAGTTCAAGTGCACTGAGCGATGGAGGCTAAGCAAGAGGTGCTCTCAGTACATGAACTCTGGTCTCTTACACAGAAGACGGGAAGTCTACAACGGAACCACGGCCTTCTCGAGTCTCACTGTACAGTGGGAACAGCAGAAGCACTTTTACTCACACAGACATACCCTCGGCTCTGGCCTTTCTACTTTTGGAAATTTCTGCAGCAATTGGAAATAACTTCCTTGTCTCCAAACAGGAGTCTTTTTAAGCCAAAGAGATTCAGAATGACAGTGGAGCGGGATACAGCACATAAGAAGGCAAGAGCTGGGTCTCTAAGAACGGGAGAGGACGGGCACCCTCCTCCCGTGCAGTCTGCTGCCTCTGAAAACCTGCTGGAGCGCCGGCTTTGGGAAAGTTCCGTCTCAAAGGGACACAACAACAACAACAACAACAAAGAAGGCCCTAGTGGTGCAGGGGTTACGCGCCTGGCGGGCAACGAGAACACACCCGTCAGCTCTGCAGGAAGGAGCCCTGCTGATCGGCTCCCGTGAGGGGTATGTGGCAATTCTACTCTTGTGGGGTCGCTGTGTTGGAATCAACTTGATGGAAGTCAACAAGCAGCTCTTCCCAGCAGCCAGGGACTGACTCCCATGATCTACCAAACGGGAAAAAAAGCCAACAACTAGAGCTTCAACCAGGGCTGTGAACTGGTACAGGGCAGTGTTGTGTCGCACAGCCACCACACCTCTTGCCTGAGTCTGGGGGAGGTAACCACAGCAGCTGCCCCATCTGGAGGCGGCCTCGCCACTGGGACCTGTATCAGGCCTCTGAGGCTGGTGATCCTGACAGAAGTGCGATGGTCTCACTGTTCTCCTGAGGGGCAGCTGGAGGACTTCCTGGTCAGCAGCCGGCACAGTGCCCGTTCCGCCACCACGGCCCCTCATCGACTAGGGGATCTCCCCCGCCCAGTCTTCTGCCTGGAGACATCCTCGACTATGCTGCGAGGTCCTCTTTAAACTCACTTTACAGGGCATGTTCTCTGGACATCAGGCTGAATGGACATGGGGAGCGTGAGGAGCAGAGTCAACAGACGCAGGGGGAGGGAAAGACCTGGACTGGACGCGGAGGGTGAAGAACGGGCACCTGAGCTGTAGCGCCCTGCTGTCTGGGTCGAGGGGGCCCCGGCCGGACACTCACCATGTGCTCCATGCAGATGCTGATCTCCCCGTCGCTGTAGAAGGCCCCGTAGAAGCCGACGATGTATGGGGAGTTGCACTCATGGAGGACCTGC
>NW_006402105.1:0-1354 GCF_000299155.1 Elephantulus edwardii
CCTCTATGAGGTGGATTGATTCAGTGACTGGGATAATTGGGATGGGAGTGTCAGAGACAGTGCGATTGGCACAGGACAGAGCGGAGTTTTGGGCTGTTGTACATAGGGTCGCTATGAGTCACAGGCGACTCGACGGCACATAACAACAACAGACTGGTGAGTGCATTCAGGGCTGCATCTGCTAGTATATTCTTGTAAGTATAGTCTATATTTTCTTTCTTTGTTTTATGACAGCTTACTTGGACCACACCATGTGAAACCATTATATAGTTCTGTCCTTGCCATTCCACTGTAACAGTACTCAAAGATTAAGAAGGTTATCATGATTGTCAAATCAAATGACTGTGTTTGGATCTTATGTTTCTTGATTTTTCTCTACAATTTCATGATTTTATGGTTTCTAGTTTCTAGTAATGTGATAGTCCATGCTCCTCTTTCACTTCTTTGATTGTGTCTTCTTTATATTCATAGTGGAAAAGCTATAGGGAATGATACAATGAGGATTGCTACGGGAAAAGTAATTCTGCCAGATTTTCCCTTGCCAAAAGTAGTAGGACTTCAATGTATGTTTACTCTATGAATAGCACAAACTTAGTCTCAGAAGACTACATTAAGATGGCCAACAATCACATGAAGAAATGTTCAAAATTCCTAGCTCTAAGAGTGATGCAAATCAAAATAACTATGAAATATCATCTCACCCAAGTAAGACTAGCAAAATTCAACAGAGCAGCAAACAACAAATGCTGGTGAGGTTGTGGAGAAACTGGAACCCTTATTCACTGTTAGTGGGAGTATAAAATGGTGCAACCACTCGAGAAGCCAGTATGGCACTTTCTCAAAAAGTTGGAAATAAAAATACCATTTGACCCAGCAATTCCACTACTGAAATACACCCTAAAGAAACCATAACTGCCAACCAAGCAGATATATGCACACCAGCACATCAACAGAGAACTACTAGAAGTCCAGGCTGGGTTTAGAAGGGGTCGTGGTACTAGAGATATTGTAGCTGATATTAGATGGGTCTTGGCTGAAATCAGGGAATACCAGAGGAATGTCGATCTGTGTTTCATTGACTATGCAAAGGCATTTGACTGTGTAGATCATAGCAAACTATGGCTGACCCTGAGAAGAATGGGAATCCCAGAACACTTGATCATTCTAATGTGAAACTTATGCTTGGACCAGGAGGCAGTCATCAGAACAGAGCAAGGGAACACTGCATGGTTCAAAATTGGGAAGGGCGTACGCCAGGGTTGCATCCTATCTCCATACCTTTTCAACCTATATGCAGAACAGGTTATCCGGGAGGCTGGGCTCTGTGAGGAGAAATGTGGGGTCAAGATTGGTG
>NW_006402105.1:2324-5047 GCF_000299155.1 Elephantulus edwardii
CACAAAAAGACAAATACTATATAATGCCACTGTTATAAAACAGGACTGACAGCATTGTTGGGGGGAAACTATGAAAAGAGGGGATTAATAATGTACATGGCATTGAAACAAATGAGGTAGAGAACTGTATAAAAGGAATATATGATTAGGTATTATTTGTATGACAAGTGTCCAGAATAAGTGCTGAGTAAAGTGGTCTGGGATGGAGGGGACTGTATAGCAATGAAAGTACTTTTTTTTCCAAAGAAAAAATGTAACTGGGAGAGGGAGGAAGGGAAGAAAATTTGCAACAATGAATGAATGGAAATCCAAGTTCTTTATAAATTTACAATAAAATTTCAATTAAAATAACTCAAATGAAGGCTTAAAAATATATTTGATACAGCTGTTGAAAATATAAAACTGTAAAATATTAAAATTGTATCTTAGATATATGTAATTCCTCTATTGACGTAGAGTTGAGTCAGTCCAACAAATAGCAAACTTAGAGGATGCAGCAGAACTGTTCCATAGCATGTCCAAAGCTGTAATCTTTCTGGATGTAGACTGCTTTATATTTCTTCTATGGAGTGGAATGTGGATTCAAACTGCTGACCTCGAGGTTATCTAGCACTCCTTTTAAAGATGCAAAGAGGTAAAAAGTATTGTTGTTAAGCGCCATGGAGTCATAGACAATTCATAGCAACCCTATGAATGAAAGACCTGAACACTTGTATAACTTTCATCATTTCTCTAAGTTCATAGAGTTTATAGAGGCAAGCTGTTTTGGAAGTGATGTCACTCCTGCTTCCAAGTCTGTTTTAATCTGGGAGCTCTACCAAACACTGTCCACCATGCGTAGCCATTATCACATTTGGCACATCAGTGTCACAGTGTTTAGCATCACAGCAACCAGAGTTATCTCTGTACAGCAAATGAACAGACCTGTGCTATACTAGTTAGAAGAATGTTTGGGGGGGAAAAAAACAAAAACAATTAAAACCAGGCATGAAGGCCCATAAATTGAAGTCATACCTTTGACTTGGTAGCATAACTTTCTGTCCACTAGGTCAAGAAAGCTCTCTCTATGATTCATAGCAATTCTATGAACAACAGATCTAATCCTTGCCCTATCCTATGCCATTCCCACAATCCAAGACATGTTCGACCCCATTCTTATAGTCACAAGAAAAAATATTTAAAGATTTGGAGTATAGGATGGAATGAGCCAGTATAACCTAAAAAAAATGAATTCAAATAAGAAAAAGCAATATTTAGTAACTGTTGACAATTTCCTAGAATTGAGAAAAAAATTCAAGAAATGTTGCCTTTGAGCTGGAATGTTGTTGTTGTTAAATGCCCTCGAGTCACAGGCGACTCATAGCGACCCTATGAAGGAGAATCCCCGATGCTTGGGTGCCTTTCATCCTCTCCCAGGTTCATAGGGTTTCCAGAGGCAAACTATTATGGAAGTAGATGCTATTCCTCCTTCCACGCTTGTTTTAATTGGGGAGCTCCACCCCACTCTCTGTCCACATTGGGTAGCCAATCATTAACACATTTGACACACCAGTGTCACGGTGTTCAACCTCACAGCAACCAAAAGTGAACACGGTACGGCAACTTGTACACCAGGGCTATACAACCTAGAGGAATGTCTGAACAAAAACAATGAAAGATAGGCCCGAAGGCAGCAGATTAAAAGTCACCCACCTTGAGCTGGAATAGAGTATTGAATATACCATGGACTGCTAGGAGAACAAACTAGAACAAACTAGATGAACTGCTAGGTTCATCTGAGAGGGTGAAACCAGGCTGCTCTTTAGAGGCCAAGATTCTGAAGCTCCATCTGGCATATTTTGGACATGTTGCAAGGAGGGACCAGTTGTTGGAGAGGAACGTCATACTTGGCAGTGTGGAGAGACAGAGCAAGAGAGGAAGACCCTTGTTGATATTGATTGATATTAATTATATATATTAATTATATATGTATTTTTCCCCAGCAGGTTAAAAGCTTCTAGCAGTAATAACTTCTAATGCTTTATTGACAATGCACTTTTTAAAAAACAGTTTTTAAATGTTTCTGGCTGAGGTGAATTTAGTATTTCTGTAGCCTAAGAGACTTGCTTTTGGCTAATAAATGTCTTTCTGGGACAGTTTTCTCCATCAAAATCATAAAACAGAAAGGAAGAAATCAGATCAGCAGGAAGAGCAAATGTTTCAAATAGAAGAAAAGAGAGACAGATGGTTGAATCCATGTTAGATCACACTGAACCATTGTGAAGGCAAGTAAGGACATTAATTGTTCAGCATTTATATGGTGAAATGGGGTGAAATCATTCAGTATTTGCAGATGGCCTTTCTTATTATCTACACAAAAGCTATTGATGTATACACACCATGTTGTTACCTGATTGGTTGTTTCCCTGGTGGTTTGTTGCGTCAACTATAACTCTAGCAACCCGAAGGAAGAGTAGATTGGAACCTTGCCCTATCTTGTGCCATCCTCGTGATCTCTAGTCCATTGTTACAGCCACAGTTTCAATGAAAAAGATTTTACATGTCCCTCTAAATCTATCACCAAAGAAAGGGTCGAGATGGTATTATTAATTCTGTTGTTTTTTTGTTTGATGGTTTTTCCACTGATTCAAAACTGATAGTTGTTGTTGTTCTTGTTATGTGCCGTCGAGTTGCTTGAGACTCATAGCGACCCTATGTACAACAGCCCTAAACTCTGCTCTGTC
>NW_006402105.1:5622-6350 GCF_000299155.1 Elephantulus edwardii
AGAATCTTTGTCTTCTTGACATTGAGCCTCAATCCATATTGGAGGTTGCAGTCCTTGACCCCCTGCAGCAAGCGCTTCAAGTCCTTCTCAGTTTCAGCAAGCAGGGTTGTGTCATTGGCATAACGCAGATTGTTGATAGATCTTCCACCAATCTTGACCCACATTTCTCCTCATAGAGCCTAGCCTCCCGGATAATCTGTTCTGCATACAGACTGAACAGGTATGGAGACAGGACACATCCCTAGCATATGCCCTTCCCAATTTTGAACCATGCAGCGTTAAGTATTAGAAAAATTTGGAGAGATTTATTTACTGAAATGGCATGTTAGAAGCCTCATTATTTCATCTGATGTCAAATGTTCTTTAAAGTTGTCATGGGAAAAAAATGTGATCATTTTGACCTTCAACAGTTTCTTCTTTTTTTTTTTTACTTTTTAAAATTTTTACAATACATTTTAATCGTGTATGCTCTTCATATTTATTTTCATAATATATTTGACCTTACAACCTTCAATGTATGTTTTTACAAAGTATCTTTTTAATATTTTTTAATTTTTTAATTTAGTTCGTTTATTTTTCATTTCAATGAACATCTACAGAGATTTTGGAATTCCATTCATTCATTGTTGCACCCTTCTCCCCGCACACACCCCCTCCCACCTCCCTCCCATTTGCTCCTCTCCTTGAAAAGCAAAAGAAAAACTCCCTCATTGGTACACAATCCCCCC
>NW_006402106.1:0-454 GCF_000299155.1 Elephantulus edwardii
ATATTGTGGAACAATACTGGAAGGTCTAAGACTATAATCTTTATAGAAGCAGCCTGCCAATATTCAAAATTATTCCTTGATATAAAATTGAAAATTGACCATATTTAAGGCAGTCAGTAAATTATATTAAATAATTAAATGATCTCCAAGGTCATGAAGGTTGTATCTTAAGTGAGATTCTAAAGGCCATATACATTTTGGTATTGGAATAGATTTCAAATTATGAACATACTTGAACACTTGATAAAAGAATTACTGAAGTTTTTCAACTTTAAATGTAATGCATCTGTTTAAAAGACTTTTTCACCAAATATTACTATTTCCTTCCTTTAAAAAACTATCTATTAAATATAGAAATTTTCTCTTCAGGGTATATTCCCAGTAGTGGAATTGCTGGGTCAAATGGTATCTCTATTTGCAACTTTTTGAGAAAGCGCCATACTGCTTTCCACAG
>NW_006402106.1:2182-6299 GCF_000299155.1 Elephantulus edwardii
ATAGAAAAAAAGAAATTTTCTATAATATCTCAACTTGCACTAAAATCTCTGTGTCTGGAATACTCTGTGCTTCACGATTGTATTTATTTAAATTTGGACACAATCTATTTTTTAATATCCTGTATAGCATCCTCCCTGTAATTGTGATTCATTTCTGTTTCTTAGTACTGTGTAAATTAGATGGAACAAGTCACATCATTCTATCTACTTTGTTCTAGCCCCAAAATTTTCAATTTCTTCTAACATTTTTCTAAAAGTATTTTCTTTTTCCTTTTTTAAATACTGTTATTTTAATGAAAGCTTAGAGAAAAGCTGGATTTTTATTGTTGCACATTTTTCCTGAAATTTATCTATTTCTGGATCTTCATGTCAATTTTTGTGTTGAGATATGATATGCAAAACCAGACCCAGCTGTGAACTGACCTGATAAATGTGGGATCATCAGTTTGTCCTGGAAAACACTGGCTTATGTATAGTAAACATGATAACAGGAAAAGAAACAAACAAGTCATTATTAGTAAATGCACAGAAAACAATGCACTTTGCAAATTGTTTATTATGTTAATAAATCAGAATAATATGTATGATAAAAAGTAACAAATATAAACTAACAGAAAACGAATAAGCTGACCTGAGTTAACAGCTTGAAAAATGAAAAGCATTTTAATGTAGATAATGAAGAGAAACGCACTTTCTGGCTGAGAGAAAGGAAAAAAACATAGCAAGAAAATCTGTTACTTGGATATTAAGGATGTTAATTGTTAATTGCAAGTAGAATATATAAACCCCTTGTGGCATAGTTCATAGGGAGTTGTCCTGCTAATATAAAGGCTGAGCCTCTTTGACAGTTCAAATCCATCAGCAGCTCTGAGAAAGAAAAGGCAGCAATATCCTCTGATGCAATTTACAGCCTCAAATATCCAACGAATTTTCAGGTATAAGTAAGTTCCTACTCTAAAACAATAAATAAGTGAAACAGTATACAGAAAGTTATGAGAATTCAAATGCAATAAGAGTGTATTATGAATAGGTTTGAATGTCAGAATGTAAAAACACACATTTAAGGAATGGAAGCTGAGAAATAATCCTAGTTTTGGAGAGACCATAACGTAACAATGTTTAATTTACTGTTAACAAAAATGTATAGTCAAATTGATTTCCCCAGTCTTCTGTTTACATAGTTGCATGTAGGCTATTGGTCATGATAGCAGGACAATCTTGCTAAATTCCATCTTTTAAAAATGGTTATTTTAGTAAATGTTTACCCAAATAATGGGTTTTAATCAATTTACTAATACATGTTTTCCTCCCTTCTTTCTCCCCAAATTCACTTCTTAATGGGTGTTTTGTTCCAGATTTTCAGTTGCTGCACCCACAATGTCTAATCATTCCTTCTTTTCAGATAGTCACTCCCTTCTCCCATTCCAATATAATGTTTTTCCTACTCTCCTCTCACTCATATCTATCCTATTTTTACAACAGTGGTATTAATGCAGTATTTGTACTTGTGACTGAGATATTTCACTCAACATAACATCTTCCTTACTCACCCATGCTGTGCTTCACAAGGTCATTATTCCTCACTACTGCATAGTATTCCATTGCTTGGATGTATCACTATTTTTCATCCCATTGTTTTGTTAATAGGCATTTGGGTTGCTCCCATCTCTTTACTAATGTCAATAATGCTGCAACAAATGTAGGCGTGCATACATCCGTGTGTGTCATGGCTCTTCTTTAGGATATATTTTCAGTCACAGGAGAGTTGTTTCAAATTATACTTCTATTCCCAGCTTTAATAGAAAATGCAACGCTCCCTAGTGGTTGTACCATATTACATTTCCACCAGTAATGAATGAGAATTTCAAACTCTCTTCATCCTTGCCAGGATTTGTTGTTTGCTGCTCTGTTGAATTTAGCTATTGTTACTGAGGTGAGAGATTATCTCATTGTTCTTTTAAATTGCATCTCTCTGGTACTAGAGGTTTTGAACATTTCTTCATTTGTTGGTTGGGCGACTGAATTTCTTCTTCAATGTAGTGGTTTGGTTTTTGGGGTTTTTTGTGATTGGTTTGTCTTTTTCTTATTTAAGTGCTGAGGTATGCTATCAATTTTAAATATGTGTCCCTTATCAAAGTTGTTTGTCATTTCCAAGTATTTTTCCCCATTCCCTATTTTTAGGAGTACTCATCATTCAACCTGACAAGAGCTATGACTACTTTCTGCTTAACATTGTCATATTAATTGTCAGGATCAGTCACTTATTTGGTTAAGTCACTGATCTAAAACTATACATATTTATCTTTAAGTAAAAAAAGAAAGAGAGAGAGAGGGAGAGAGAAGTGTTCTATTCACCTTTCCTTTAAGTTAGAAAAATGAAAACAGGCCAGTTGGAACACAGCGCCAGATGGAGAGGTGGAATTTCAACAACACACAGGACAGCTGAGTCCCAGACAAAAGACACCAGCCAAGTCACTGTGAAACCCCCCCACCAGGAGCAAGTTGGGAGCTCTGCCTGCCACCTTGTGACTCCAGGGGAGCAACTAATCACCCCCAGCTTCTAAGAGACCCGGGAGGTGCAACAGTCATTCAGTCACCACAGAACTACAGAGACCACCACCAACCATGTGACCTCAGAGGAGCAACAATGACTACCCCCCACTGTGTGACCCCCTGCAGCCCCCGCCTGTTTGATCCCACTACAGGGTGCCACTGCATAAACCCCCAGCAGTGCCCAAGCTCCGCCTCCTGCCTCCTGATGGTAGTGCCCAAGCCCTGTGCTCCTGGGCATCCCCAGTCCCTTGCTTCCTCCCCCTTCCCCAGCCCCCCTTGCAGCTCCACAACCAACCAGCTCAGCTCCTGCCATAGCCCTGTGACCTCAGGGCATGACTGTGGATCCAGCCATCACCTGGAGCTATCAGCCGAGGGGCTGCGGAACTAATCTGGCAGGTAAAAGGCTGGTTGGATCCTCGCTGGGTTTACTGGGACATTGCTGATTACCTGGGAGAGCATGGAAGGGCATGCCCACTGGTGGGGAATTTAGCCAAACTCTCTTGGGGCATACCAACGCCCAAAAACGAGCCAGCCACTGGCTGGCTTTTGTGAACTCTGCAGACCAGTCAGAGGCTAGTGGGTCCGTGGGAATATGGCCTTGACTTTTTGAGTCCTGTTGGATCCAGGTCTCTGCTGGAGCAGGGGCTGTTGTGTGAGGGCATCTGCGTAAGAGCCACTGGGCAGGGAACACTGAGAAAACCACTGGGTGGGAAATGGCCAGTAGGAATTTGAGTAGGGACCCCAATCGTAAGCACACTCAGACAGCAGAGGTTTGAGCAAGGCCACCCAAGTGTTTGACCTGCCCTTGCGATCACCCCAACCCTGTGCCTGCTTCACCTCATTTGGCTCCACACCTGGTGACTACACTTCTGGGCAATCAACTTGCCTTTAATTGGGATCACCTTGACCTGTCTTACCAACAAGAGATTGCCCTCGCAGGCTCTGAACTGACATTTCTCTGAAGTCAGAAGTTCTGAGAAACGCACAAGTTCTGTAGCTGGCCAACTGATCTCTAGAGCATCGTCTTCAGATAAAGAACATACCAATGTCTCGAAGAAAGGAAACTATACCACACAATACACAAGAGCAAAGCAAAATGTCACTCACAAAGGATGATACAGTATCAGCCGATTTCCTAAAGCCAGAAAGTCTGATGGAACTTTCTGACACAGAATTTAAAAGAGAAGTGACTGAATATAACCAATGGATGAAAGACAAACTTGATGAATTACAGGATACTATAAGCAAAAACGCTTGTGGATGTCGCGGGCTTTTGGCATCTTCGATTATCTTCCTGCCAGAACAGATGTCACGAGCTTTTGGCATCTTCGATTACCTTCCTGCCGGAACGGATGTCACTGGCTTTTGGCATCTTCGATTACCTGGGAAGATGAGATGGGTCTGTGGGGTCTGATGGCTATCCTCTGAGGTGCCCAACTTCAGCTAGTCAGATGCCTAGCCCTTCCTCTGACCTTCCTGCCGGAACGGAAAAAGTAAGAAAAAATGGAGTTACTTTCATAGTTAAAAAAGTCATTGCTAGATCTGTCTTGAAGTACAATATTGT
>NW_006402107.1:0-6315 GCF_000299155.1 Elephantulus edwardii
TTCAGCTAAGATCCATCTAACATCAGCTACAATATCCATAGTACCACGACCCCTTCTAAACCCAGCCTGGACTTCTGGCACCACTGGAACATTATATCAAGAAAATAAAATCATAGAATGGCTATTTTGGGGAAGTAAATGTAGTTAAGAATTAGTTACATACAATGAAAAAAATTGTGATCTCATCCTTAAAGGTTGGCTTGTCAATTAATGGCTGTTGACTCAGAGGAAATTATAATCCCATTCACATCTTCACAGAGAAATAATTTATGGAAAATGTTAGATCATTGGCAGGAAGCTTTTTCAAACCATATAGGAAAGATCTCTAATTTTTATCCTTTAGATAAACGATTGCAATTTATAAAACCAGCTTCTGCTCAACATGTTGAATTATATGCTATTATTATGTTCTTGCAGGATAAAAATTTTCCTTTGAATATGGTATATGCTGAGTTTACTGTAAGAAATATACAAACAGTATATATTCCTTCTCAAGAAACTAATATTAGTATGTTATTTACTGTGTTACAAGTTTAGGGTTTTTTTTTTAATTTATTATTAATTTCAACGAAAATTTACAGAGACTTTGGGCTTCCATTCATTCATTGATGCACTTTTCTCCCCTCCGAACCCTCTCCTCTCCTCTCCTCTTGGAAAAGTAAAAGAGAAATTTTTTCACTGTTTTACAATCCCTCCCCCCAGGCCACTATGCAGCCTTTGCTCTGGACTCCTGTCATGACAAAAATACCTAATCACATATCCCATTTAAAGAGTTTTCTCCCTCATCTGTTTCAATGCCGTATACATTATTGAACCCATCTTTCTCAGTCTCTCCACAACCCCAAGGTCAGTCCTGTTCTACAACAGTGTCACCATGCAGTATTTGTCCTTCTGTGACTGAGATACTTCACTCAGCATAATGTCTTCCAGAGTCACCCATTTTGAATAATATTGCATGAGTTCCTTGTTTTTCAATGCAGCATAGTATTCCATTGTGTGAATATACCACAGCTTCTCTATCCATTCGTTTGTTGATGGGCACTTAGGTTGTTTCCAACTCCTTGCTTTGTGAACAAAGCCTCCAGAAACACAGGTATCCATATATCTGCTTGGATGTCAGTTATGGTCTCTTTGGGGTATATTCCCAGTAGTGGAATTGCTGGGTCAAATGGTATCTCTATTTGCAACTTTTTGAAAAAGCTCCACACCACTTTCCACAGTGGTTGCACTATTTTACACTTCCACCAACAGTGAATAAGGGTTCCAGTTTCTCCACAACCTTGCCAGCATTTGTTGCTTGCTGTTCTATTACATTTTGCAATTCTGACTGGGGTGAATGATATCTCATAGTTGTTTTAATTTGCATCTCTCTTAGATCTAGGAATTTTGAACATGTCTTCTTCCTGTGCTTGTTAGCCATCTGAATGTCTTCTTTGGTGACGTGTCTGTTCATACCCTGTGCCCATTTTTCTATTGGATTTTTTGCCTTTATCTTGTTGGGGTGCTCAAGTATTTTATAAATTCTGGATATAAGTCCCTTATCTGATATGTCATTACCAAATATTTTTTCCCCATCTTTGACTTCCCTTTTTACCTTGTTGGAGAAGTTTTTGGATGTGCATAGGGATTTGATTCTTAGAAGGTCCCATTCATCTCTTTTATCTCCTCCTGGTTGTAGGTTATGTTACAAATTTTAATTCATCAACAAGAATCTCCTACATATACCGCTCATATTCAAGCTCATTCTGGTCTTCCAGGACCAGTGTCACAATTAAATAATAAAATAGATAATTTACTAGTAGCAAATGTTAAAGTTAGTGAAGATTTTCATCTTCATACTTATTTAAAAGTTAATGGAATGATGAAAAAATTTGGAATTACTCAGCAACAAACTCAATATATTTTCAAAAGATGTCCTCAGTTTTAACACATTAATGTACCAACTTATAAAAAAGGTGTCAATCTAGAGGTGATGGACAAAATGTATCATGGCAAATGGATGTTACTCATATTCCATCATTTGGAAAATTATAATATGTTCGCAATATTACTGATAATTTTTCAGGCTTTCAATGGGCTACAAATTTAACAGGAGAAAAATCAAAGTATATAATTATGCTCTTTCTTATAATTCTAAGAAAACACAAGATTTTTTTTAATGGAACATTAAACATATTACTGGTATTCCTTATAATCCCCAAGCATAAGCTATAAAAGAAAGGGCTAATTTGACTTTACAAACTATGTTGAAAAAAACAAAAGGGGAGAGATGGGAAAGAACAAATATCACCTCCTTGAGCTATTTTACGAAAAACAAAACAAAACAAAACCAAAAACAAAAACAAAAAATAAAAAATCCCAAACTTACTTACTTTAAATTTCTTTATATGCTAATGAAAAACGGGGAACTCCAGCTGAAAGACATTGGGTATTACAATTAACTAAAGACTTGAATCAGCCTATATATTTTAGAGAAAATCTAACTAACGAATGAAAAAAGGGATTTGTCATTCATTGGGGTCAAGGATTTGCTTGTATTTCTACAGGCATAGAAACACTGTGTGTGCCATCTAGAAATATGAAACCCTGAGATGAGGTCAAAGTGGCCATACTTCTATGGAATGCAGTTGCAGAAAGGATAAGTATGATAACATTAAAGAAGTGTCAAGTACAGACAGAGGCCATTACTGGAAACTAAAAGGGCTGAGATACCTACATGAGGCCAAATAAAGAAATTAACATTTTTTTAATGCTTGCTGTATTGGGTCAGGGAGGAATGGCAGATAATACCAGCTATTGGGCATAAACTCCCAATCTTCCCTTATTAAAAGCAGTTCATTGATTTGATGCTCTTGTACCTATTTATAATAATGACAGTCAGTGGCTTCCATTTCCCCATAATAACCAAGGACCCTTAAAACCTAATAAAGAAGGAATGGCTATTTCTAATTACATACAGTGTAGGCACTGGTATGTATTAGACTTGAACTGTTTGAAAATAGAAGCTCAGGTATGGATGTATAAAGTTATGAGTAATGAGTTATCTCACTATTACATGTTCCAAGGATATGGTTTTCATGGAAACACCAGTAACGTATCTTCAGGTTATCCTAATGTTCCTCCCGGTCAGTTGCCTTCTTTATCTATTATTGGAGAATGGATACATTGTAAACAATGTCAAGGAGTATAAGGATAAGTTTTATTTAATACTTCCTATGTTTGTCCCTGTTTGTCCCACTTGTCAGCATGGAACAACTAAAAGTTTAAGATGGCTTAAATAAGGTGATGGTATTTATAAATATAAATGCTGATAACAGTATATCTTAGCATAGAAGAGGAATGGTGGAACCGTATCCACGTTCACAGCTTTTTTTCTTACCAAAATTATTTATGGAAAGTAGGAACTGCATTGAGACATATATCTATTTGGATTGGAAATTATTCACATAGTCATATTAACAATGTTACTAGCCTTAAATTTAAAAGAAATGAAACCTCTTCCGTTCAAGCTTCTGTTTCATTATCTAATGTATTTTTGTAAGGTCCAACTCAGTGGGATTCTACAAATAATACATTATATTGTTCAAATTGTCCTTTATATACTTGTTCAAATTCTTATATTATTTTATCATCCAATGAAAATACTTATATATATTGAGATCCCGAATTGGATTAGGGTTGCCACTAAAATTAGGGAGAGAATGGCTATCATGCCCTGAAAATATTATTTTAAAACATTTTAATAACCCAATTATTAAAATGAGAGAAAAGAGTCATTGGAATTATCATTACAACAATTTTGGGAATTATCACCATTACTGCCACAGCAGTAATGTGGCTTTACATCAAAATATTCAAACCGTAGATTATGTAAAAACAACTTGACATAAAAATATTGCAAAGTTATGGTCTTCTCAAAGACAAATAGATTCAGAAATTAATTCTCAATTAACAGATTATGAACAATCAGTAGTTTTGATGGGAGATTACATTGCTAGTTTACAGAAACAAATAAAATTAAAATGTGATTGGAGTACTATGCAGTTTTGTGTAACTCCAGTAAAGTGGAATGATATGGAATGGAATTGGAATAAGGTTAAGGAACATGTGAGCAGTTTAATTCTTGAGCATCTTTGTTGAGTTTTTTGCTGGTAGTTCTATCTTTTCTTAAGAGGGTGTATTGAAGTCTCCAACTACACTAGTAGTTTTTTCTATTTCCTTTTTCAGTTGCTTAATGTTTGTTTTATATATTTTGCAGGTCTTTAATTTGGTGCATAGTTATTTATTATTGTTATGTCCTCTTATTATATTGACCCATTAAGCATTATGTAGTGAACTTCCTTGTCCATTGTGGTGGGTTTTTGATTGAAATTTATTTTACCAGAGACTAATATTGCTAATCCTGATTTTTTCTGATTGCCATTTGCTTGATATATTTTTCCCCCATCCTTTTAGTTTTAATCTTTCTTTATCTTCATTTTTCAGGTGTGTCTATTGTAGACAGCATAGTAATGGATTTTGATTTTTTTTTATCCAGTCTGCTACTCTTTTTCCTCTTCAGTGGAAATTCAAGCAATTCATATTTAGTGTGATTATTGAAAGGCAGGGGCTTATTGTTATAATTTTGTTGGTTTCTTTTTTATGTTATTGCTAGTTACTTTGTTCCATGCTGCTTTCTGTGTCACCTCTGTATGAAGAACATAAACTACACAATAAACCAACCCAACCTCATAGACATTTATAGGCTACTGCACAACACACACACACACACACACACACACACACGCCCACATTATAATTTCTTCTCAAATGTGCATGGAACACGCTCCAGAACAGATCACATTTTAGGTCACAGGGCAAGCATCAATAAATTAGAAAACATAGAAATACAAAGCATTCTCTCAAACCATGATGCAACAAAATTAGAAATTAATAACAAAAGGATAAAGGAGAAAAAAAAACCCATATATTTGGAAGCTGAACAACAACTTGCTTGAATATGAGTGGGTACTAGAAGAAACAAAAAATGAAATGAAAAAGTTACTTGAAACAAATTACAATTAAAACACCACTTACCAAACAAAACCTCTGGGAAACAGCCAAAGTACTAATCAGAGGTCAACTTATATTAATAAACAAACAAATCAAAAGGCAGGAAAAAATCACTATTTACTCTCTAACCCAACATTTCAAACAAATTGAAAAAGAAAAGCCAAAAACCCCAACACCCTCTTAAAAAACTGAAATTATAAAAATTAGAGCAAAAATAAAAGAAATAGAAAACAGAAAAACAGGTCAGAAGATGGTGGAGGTGGAGAGCACAGTGTGAAGAGCCAGAGGGATAGCAAGCTGTGTAAAGATGGGACACCAGAGAGTACTTTACGCTCCACAGAGACTGATCATCACAGCATGACGTGAACAGTAGGATTTTGTTTTTTGTTTTTTAAAAAAATTTTTTAACAGTAGGATTTTGAATCAGAAATTTTGCTAACACATTATTTTAGAAGCTTTAAAAACCAGAGCCCTGCCTACCTGCCCCACCGCGGTCCCATTGTGGACCCAGCAAAAGCTGGAACCCACTAGCTGAGCTGAGCTGCATTGAGACTCACCTGAAAGGAAAAAGTTAGTGGGGAAATCGGCTGAATTCTCTTAAGGCCACTAAAACCTGGAGGGTCTGGGTTGCGCGTGGACAATAGGAATTGAATCATAACTTTTGTTGAAACTTTTAGTATTGGAACTGTGGGAACAAAGCCGCGCGGACTCAGCAAAAATCGGAAGCCACTAGATGAGCTTCTAAGAGATTCATTTGAAAGGAGAAAACTTAGTGGGGAAATTGGCTTATTTCGCTTAAGCTCCACTAAGACCCAGTGGGTCTGTTGTGTGACGTGGACAGTAGAAATGTGAATCAGACCTTCTGCTGGAGTAGACTCAGAATGAACTAATAGCCTTAGTTGCAATCCGGACCACATTTCCGTATGCACTGCAGATCAGCAAAAGCCAGAAACTGCAAGCTGAGCACCTGAGGGACCCATTAGAAAGGGATAACTGAGGAACTTACAGAGTAAAAAGGAAGAAAATATAGTAAAAAGTTGAGCGCGAGGGCGACGCAGCGCGAGGGCGACGCAGCGCGAGGGCGACACAGCGCGAGGGCGACACGAGGCCGCCAGACCAGGGAACGCCGGGGGAACGCACGCCGCCGCCAGCCAGGGGAAACGCACGCAGCCATCCACCAGACTGGGGGAACGCCGCCGCCAGACCGGGGAACGCCGCTAGAGGGACCCGGAAGAGACCCGGGAAGAGCAGCCAGGGGAACGC
>NW_006402108.1:0-6257 GCF_000299155.1 Elephantulus edwardii
GGTTGGCACAGGATAGAGCAGGGTTTAGAGCTGTTGTGCATAGGGTCGCTATGAGTCGGAAACGACTCGATGGCACATAACAACAACAACAGCAACAACTCTGAGAGGTTTTGGGAGATGATGTGTTCCTGACCTGGATACTGGTTTCTCACTGTGGTGCTTCCATGTCTTACCTCTAAAGTGGAGAAAATAGCAGCACTCATCTCATGAAGTAAGTGTGTAGGTAAACTAGACTAATGAAGGTCAAATACCCAGAATGGTGCCTAGTACAGAGGATGCCCTGAATAGGATGGACTTGGAATGGATGAAAGCCCAGCACATGATTGGCATGTAGTGATTATGTAAAAAAAAATGATCTCTCCATTTTTCCTTATTGCTACACCCTTTCCTTCTGAAATGTGGAGAGGATAAGAGAGGAAGAGGCAAACATATTTGCCAGAGAGAATCTCATTTGGATGGATATTGCCTTTGGGTTAAAAGGCAAAACATAAGCCTTGCAGAGACCGCATGAGGATGTGGGAGAGAGCTGGCAGGGGTGCCAGGGAAGGGGTTCTCATTGCTCAGACACAGATTGCTCATCTAATTAACTTCCACGATGTCCTTTATCCACAGATCACAAGGAGTTGGAATGAATGGACAGGATGCCCCGGAACTGCAGACATCATACTTCCTCAAGTAAGGACATCAAGTGTCATGTGTAGATGGTGCTACAAGCCAGAGGTACAAATGTTCATGATGACACACACTCATGTGCGTACACACACACACACACACACACACACACACACACATGGAAACAAGTTTGTTTTGTTCACTGATTTCTATCCTCCTGAACTCTAAAATCATGCCTGGTACCTAATTGTTTTTAATTGCTGTTAAGTCTGCCCCCAAACAGACAGCAACCACATGCATAACAAGAAGAAACACTACCTGGTCCTGTGTCATCCTCAGGCCATGGTGGATCAAACTGTGGTGGTTTTAGGACTTTCACTGGTTGATTTTCAGAATCACATTTCTAAGCTTTTCTTCCTAGTGTGCCTGAGTCTGAAGCTTCCCGGAATCTCTTTGGCATCAGCAGCACACAAACCTCTGTGGACAGGAGGTGGCTGCACATGAGGGACACTGAGTGAGATTCAACTCAGTTCTCCCATCTCTGACTCGGACAATGAGAATTCTATCACAGAACCACCAGTGGTTCTGGTACTGGTTACACCACAATTTTTATTTCTTAAGTGAATGTTTTGCGTAATGCACACACTCTGGAAAAAGACATACCTTTAATACCCTCTATATTGTCCCCTGTCCTATGTTGTGTTGTCCTCATCATCTCTGACATACTTGAGTCCATTGCAACAGTCACTGTGTCAAACCATCTGGTAAAGGATAGGACAGGGTTCAGTTCTGTTGTTTATAGGATCACTATGAGTCATACTCAACCTTGATGACATCTAACAACAGCAACAACAACAACAACACCACATTGCCCCTAAAAGTTACTAAGTACTGGGAAAAGAGAAATTCCAATTGATTAGTAACAACATTATAAGATATGCTATATAATGTTATTGTTAGATGCCATCTAGTGAGCTGTGACTCATAGTGACCCTATAAACAATAGATCTAAACCTTGCCCGATCCTCAATCATCCTCACCATTTCTAATATGCTCAAGCCCATGGTTTACAGTCACCGTGTCAGTTCCTTGTTAGGGTTTTCCTCTCTTTGACCCTCCACCTTTCCCAGCATATTACCATTCCCCCACCCCACCCTTCTTCACAACATGTTTGGAGGATATAAGATAAAATTTCACCAACTGTGTGTCTACTGAATATCCTGATTGCACTTCCTCCAAGACAGATGTATTATTCTTTTGTCAGCCGATGGTTGTTTAGTACTCTTCTCCAACATCACAATTCAAAGACATCAATTATTCCACAGGTTTGGAAACAGGAGTGGCATCCACTTCCTAAATAACATGCCTCTGGAAACTATGAACTTTGATAAGTGTCAACAGTAGTAGAGGGGCTTCAAGCCTTTTGCTCCTAGGGTTGCTATGAGTTGTGCTTGACTTGAAAGCAATCAACAACAACAACATTCTTATTCACTGTCCACTTTTCAGATGCATAGGAAGCAACTGATGGTACCATGACTTGAATCAGGCACATCTTAATCTTTAAACTGACATCCTAGCATTTTTGAGTGGTCCTTGACAGCAGATTTCCCCAGCACAACATGCCTTTTGTTTTCTTGGTTCCTGTTGTTATAGGTGTTGATGTGGATACAAGTATAATAAAATCAGTGACAACTTTAATCTTTTCTCCATTTGTCATGATGTTGCATCAGGGATGTATCCTCTCTCCATATCTTTTCAATCTATATTGTGAACATTTGGGAAGCAATTCTTATCTGTTATTAGAATTGGAGGAAGATTTCATCGACCACTTGTATTATGCTGATGATATAACCTTGCTCTCTGAAACTGAGGAGGACTTGAAGTATTTGCTGCAGAAAATCAAAGATTGCAGCCTTCAATGTGGCTTGAATCTCAATATCAAGAAAACAAAGATACTTACCACCAGTCTAGTTGGCAGCATCATGAGAGATGGAGAAAAGAACTAATGATTTCATCTTGCTCAGATCCAGTCAGTACCTTTGGCACCAGCAGTCAGGAAATCAAAAGGTGAGTTGCACTGGGAAGATCCATTGTTAAGGACTTCTCCATGGTGCTAAAGAAAAATGATGTCAGTCTGGGACTAAGATGCACCTGATCCAGGCCATGGTCTTCTTAATTGCCTAAGTATCCGGCACACCTTAGTCTTCAGACTGACATTGTTGCTCTTCAGCACTCTGGAGAGCTTCCTGAAAACAAACTATCCTAAAGCAATTTGTCTTTTGATTTCCCGACTGTTGGTGCCAATAAGAGTATTGATTGTGGATCTGAGAAAAATGAAATTATTAACAATCTCAATCTCCTCTGCAGCTTTCATGGTACTGCCAATTGGCCTGGTGGTGAGAATCTTTGTTTTCTTGATGTTGAGTTACAATCAGTATTTGAGCACTGAAGTCTTTAACCTTCTGCAGCAAACGTTTCAGCTCCTCCTCAGTTTCTGAAAGCATGGTTTTGTCATCTACACAACACAGGTTGTTGATGAGTCTTCCTCCAATCCTGATGCCACATTCCTCCTCATAAAGCCCAGCCTCCTGAGTGATTTGTTCTGCATGTAGATTGAAAAGGTGTGGAGACAGGACACATCCCTGGCTTACTCCCTTCCTGATTTTGAACCATGCAGTGGTTCCTTGCTCTGTTCTTAACGGCTTCCTGGTCTAGGCGTAGGTTTTTCACAAGCACAATCAAGTGTTCTGGAATTCACAGTCTTAATGTTAGCCACAATTTGTTGCAATCCACAAAGTCAAATGCCTTTGCATAGTCAATAAAATACAAATAGGCATTCTGCTGGTACTCTCCACTTTTACCCAAGGTCCTCCTGACTTTGGTAGTGATATTCCTAGTGTTACAGCTTATTCTATACTCAGCTTGTATTTCTGGAGGTTCTCTATAGAAGTCTGTTTTAGTTATTTTTAGATAATTTTCAGCAAGATTTTACTTGCATGTAATATTGTTTGATAATTTCTACAATCTGTTGGATCACTTTTTTTTTTTGAGAATGGCAATAAATATGGATCTTTTCCAGGCATTTGGCCAGGTAGCTGCCCTCCAGATTTCTTGGCACAATTAGGTGAGCATGGCTGCATTTGTTTTTTGAAATATGTCAATTAGCATTCCATCAATTCTTGCAAGCTTTTTTTTTGGGCTCATTCACAGCAGTGTGAACTTCCTCCATTATTACCATTAGTCTTGGCTAGTAGGTTGTGTTAATGGCTGAAGACCTACTTTGTGAGTCCCCACAAATGGACAAATGGCTTTGGGAGAATGAGCTGAGTGAGAAGAGGGTTCAGACAGACTCTGGAATTCCTGATGTTTTAGGAGTCAAGGAAAGCATTTCCTGTGGAGGAAAAAGAACTCTTTTTCAGGGATAGAGAAACTCTGACAGGGTCTGGAGGGAGCTGGGAAGAAAAGGGATGTTGAGTAGAAGTGATCTAGTAAATCCATCTAGTTCTGTCCTTTTATCTTCCAGGAACTTTAAATTTTTTGTTTTCATCATATAGATCTTTGATGCATTTTGAGTTATTTTTTGCGCATCTTATTGGGGTATGAATCTTGATTCATTTTTCTGAAAATGGATAACTAGTTTTGTCAACACCATTTGTTTGAGAGATAGTTTCTTTCATATTGAATGGATTTCATTCTGCCTCAAAATCAGTTGCTCAGAGACAAGAAATTTACTTTTCAGTTCTCAGTTCTATTCCGTTAATGTACAAATCTGTCACTGTACAAGTCCTGGACTGTTTTGATAACCATGGCTGTATGTTTGGAAGGGTTGGAGACCCAGAAGTGTGAGGCTTCCTACTTTGTTGTTACTCTTCAGCAGTGCTTTAGCTGTTTGAGATCTCCTTCCTTTCCATATAAAATTGAGGATTAGGGGGTTTATTTTTTTCCTTTTAATAGAAGAATGTTGTTGAGGCCTGGAATATGATTATATTATACTTATAGGTAAGTTTTGGTAATAAAAAAGTATTGACATTTTTGCAATATTAAATCTTCCAATCCATGAGCATGGGAGGCTTTCCCGGTTTTGTGGCTCTCTTTTAGTTTCTTGTAATAGTATTTTTTACTTTTCCTTGTATAAGTTTGTTACAGCAATAGTTAGGTTATGTTGATCATTTAGTAATTTAGGAGGCTATTTTAAAGGGTTTCTTTCCAAAATCCTCACTGTTAGTGTAGAGGAACCCGAGTGATTTCTCTGTGTTGATCTTGTATTCTTCTACTTTGGTGGACCTTTCTGTTAGTTCCAGTAACTTTTTTGTGAAATCTCTGGAATTTTGTATATGAGATTATGTCATCTGTGAATAGAGATGATTTTACTTCTTCAAGCAGTTGTTGTTCCCATTGGTGCTCAACTTGTTTCTGAGTCATTATATTATTATTATTAGATTCCATCAAGGTGAGTATAATGCATAGCAACACTATAAACAAGAAAGCAACACTGTAAATAAGAACTCTTTCCTGTCCTGAACCAACCTCACAATCTCTGATACATGTGAGCCCATGGCTGTAGTCACTGTGTCAACCCCCCTAGTTGAGGTTTTCCTCTCCTTCACTGTCCCTCCACGTTCCAAGCATGATTTCCTTCTCCAAGGAATGCTCTTGCTCTTAGCAACATCCCTGGAGTATGTGAGATGAAGCTTCACTTTTCTTACTTCCAAGGAGCAATCTGACTTTACCTTCTCCAAGACATATCTATTTGCTCATCTGGCAGTCCATGAAATACTCAGTACTCTCTGCCAACACCATCACTCAAAATCACATTATTCACTGTCCAGTTCTCAGATGCATGGCAAATGGTTTAGAATACCCTGATCTGAATTAGGCACTCTTTAGTCCTCAAACTAACATCATTGCTCCTCAGGAATTTGGAGAGGTTGCTTCAAAGACTGCAGACTTTCCCAATGAACTACATCTCCTGATCTCTGACTGCTGGTGCCAAACATACTCACTTTAGATCAAAATAAGGTGAGGTCATTGACACTTTCAGTCTTTTCTCCATGTATCATGATGTTGCCAATTGGTTCAGTGATGAGAATTTTTGCTTTCTTGACATTGAGGTGCAGTTCATACTGAAGGCTGTAGTCTTTGATCTTTTGCAGTGTTTCAAGCCGTCTTCACTTTCATTTTCAAGTCTTCTTTACTTTAAAAACAAGGTTGTGTCATCTGTATACCAAATGTTATTGATGTGTCTTTCTCCAGCCCTGATGCCACATTCCTCTTCATAGAGTCGAGCTTCCCAATTTGCTCAGCATACAGATGGAATAGGTAATGGTAAAGGATACCACCCTGATGTGAGCCTCTTAATTTTAAGCCATGTAAACCTAGCTCTGTTCATACAACTGCTTCTTGATGAGATTCCTGTTGCACACAAATTTTTCTTCTTGATATTATCCCACATAACTCCTGTTGTTGTTGTTGTTGTTATGTGCCATCGAGTCATTTCTGACTCATAGCGACCCTATGCACAACAGCTCTAAACCCTGCTCTATCCTGTGCCAACCGCACCGCCTCTGACACACCCATCCCGATTACCCCAGTCACCAAATCAATCCATCTCATAGAGGGTCTTCCCCTCCTGCGCTGTCCCTCCA